>NC_072010.1:107248977-107523977 GCF_027791375.1 Indicator indicator | reverse complement strand
AAGGATCACAGAGGACTGGAATAGGCTCCACAGAGAGGTTGTGGAGTCTCCTTCTCTGGAGACTTTCAAGCCCCATCTGGATGTGTTCCTGTGAGACCTGCACTAGATTATATGGTCCTTCTCTGGCAGGGAAGTTGGACTCAAAGATCACCAGAGGTCCCTTCCAACCCCTAACATTCTGTGGTCCTGTGATCACTGATGTCACACTAGGATATATGCAATGAATCTTTTGAGTGAGCTTTGTTTAATCCATCCACTGCATTCCTGGCATGTAGTTCCAAAATTCCTGTGCCACATTCTAGTGAGAATGTTATTGACTCTTCACAGATCAGCCCAGCCTGAAGGCAAGAAAGCATTAATTCTTCTAAGGTTTTAAGACATACAATTCCTTATAAAATGGTTATTGTGGAAAGAGAGGTTTCCTTTACTGTGTATGAATACATATTCAAATACAGATATGTTCACATATTTGTATGCATTTCATCATTGCAAAAAAAAAATCTGCTGTGGTTTCAGTTGCCTGTGGAACTGTCAAATCACATCAATAAGCTTGTATTGATTTATTTGCTTGACTTATTGACTTACTCCCACAGCAGTTCTTTTCCTAACAAGATCTACTTCCTTTCATATCCTTTTACATTACATTTCAAAAATGTAATGTTGTGGTGAAAGAAGTCAGCAGAAACTATTGTTAGAGATACAACTGAATATATATGCAGTATGCATCACTGTTCTAAATATATATATAAGTGGATATACATTAAAAATATATAAGTATATATATAAATATATATATATATACAGTTTTATGACAGAGTTACTGCTTATGACAAAACTGATATGTCATCTGAAGTATGCACAGAGGTATGTGATATGACATTCACAACATTGCAATGAAAAAGTCATTTATATAATTTTAAATTCATTTTGAATAGTGTTAACATTACTAATAAATTACATTCTTATGAATGTAGATTTCAGTTCTGTACCTCTAACTTATCTACAAGCCTTACAGATGTTAGTGCATTTGTAGGTCACAAATCCTTGTAATTAAAATGTAAGCTCAAATTTGGTTTAGTTTGTTTGTTTGTTTTAGATTTGTTTGCCTTTTTTTTCCCCCCTGAAAGCTCCTCAAGCTTTAGTGCTGTTATCACTGATATTCTTACAAGTATTGTAATTGATTTCCTGATTTTTTTTATTTTTGTATTTCAGACATACTTTGGTAGTTTGTTCCGTTGAAGCTTATAAACCTTTCCTTATGCCAAACTGTCAATGCTTTTAAGCTTTATTTCCATAAAAAATAATACCAATATAATTAACACACCAGTTACTTCAAATTGGCACAGCTGTTCTGCTACATGTATAAGCCAGTAGAGATATTTCATTAGGCACTGCAATGTGACAAATTCTCTAAATTGTTTTATATTACTGGTTTTACTGGAAAATGAACAGTTTCTGTTGAAAATTGTACCCCTAACCAAAGTAATTACACCAGGATGAAATCTAAGAATAGAAAGCTATATTGTTTAGCTCAAATACTGCAATAAACAAAGGATCAAGGTCTGTATTTGATTACACAAAGGACTATATCCATAAAAATGCAATTATTACGAGGATGAGGAAAAGTATTCTTACTAAAAGGAGTGAACAGGCCCAGCCTTCTGCCACTGTCAGATGTACCCTTTACAAAACAATTTATAGAGAGGTTTAATTTTACACCTAGGTAGTACTAGGTGACAGTGTTTAGCATCTTATTACAGTAATGATGAATATGATTAATACCTCTTCGCAGAGAAAAACCTATGTTAGAATCCCACTTCACACTGAGTAACAAGTTCCCCTTTGACTATGAGGCAGAGTTTTTGCATGTTATATAGGAGACTTGGAGGCTTAAATCAAAATTACACTGAGGTCAATCAGGGAAGCCTCTTCCCCTCACATGGGGCCAAGATTCTGCACAGTGTTTCTCTTCAGTAACATTGCAGAAAAACTTCACGAACAACTGGCACTTGGTGTTAGGCATTTATACAATGAAGAAAAAAATGTTTTACAATGTTTTAAGATGGGAACACGTTTTCTTTAAAAAAAAATTTAATTCCTGTAATGCTAAGACTATAAGTTTAATTAACAGTACTAAATAATTGTTTTATTAATTTCAGCAAAATAGTTTATAGCACAGAATCTCTAAAGCAACTAGAGTACTTGGAAGTATTGCTCTTTGGATATATGTATATAAAATATGTACTAGCATTTATTTCATGATCTATTGTTGATCCAATTTACATTATGGTTTTCCAAGGCACTTAAAAATGAATGAATATAAAAAACATTCAAAATTAAGTTTTAAAGAATATCAGTTGACATTCTGAACTATATTAAAGCACTACATTATATCCCACTGCTATATTTTAATAGAGAGAACAGATAAATATTTTAAAAAAATTAATATAGCACAGCTGTTAAAAATGTTAGCAAAAAAAAGTAATTCTTAATGGATTTAATTGCAAATCATGAACATAATTCATGAATGGTAAAGAACAATGAAATACTTTTGATTTTTTTCACACCATTCATAGTTTTTATACATTTAAAATTCTAATTATTCTTAAGTATCATTAAGAACAAACTAAAGCTCAATAAATTAGGATTTGAATTAGTTTCAAAGTTAAATTAACATCCTAAACAATTAAAATCCAAGTAACAGCCAAGTTATATCATGAGTTCACATATCCCAGGGGCATAAACAGAGGAATTTTGGTCCTATACCCTTTAGTGCCATCTACAATGAAATGAAGATTTCCTTATGGAAAGCCTGCTTCTCCAGAAAATCAGCAGGAATTCTTGAGAGTTGCATAAACTAACTAAGGGTTGTAAAAAGTGTTCCCTGAGTAATCTGAAGGCAGAATTCTAACATGCTTAGTTTAGGCCAGAAAATTAACTACCCATCAAATATTACTGTGTTTGTATTTTAGTTTATTTTACTCCCTTAAACCATGGAATTAAAAAGAAACTATTAAAATTCCAACCACTTTCTTACATGTGAAATCTGTCTTATATTGTGTGGTAACACCAAAAGCAGCAAGCACTCATCAACTTCTGTAGTCCTGTAAACAGCAGGCAGTGTATGATTTCAAGAAGGGTAAGAGATATACTTAAGGTTAAGCATGAATCAAGTCAGTGTACACACTGTACCACACACTATTAGAGCTATGCACCTTGTAATATCGAAAACAAACACTTGAAATTACAAACTTACCTGCAAGATTTTACCTCTTATTGGAGCTGTTCTTTAACACAGTGGCAGCAATTTTGCATTCAGATACACATAATCTGTTCTGCTATTCTGCCTTGCAGTGACACAGATAGTATATGCACAATATTTGAATATCCCAAAAGAAAAATAGGTTAAGGGTTGGTGCAATCTGCTATTTTTAGCCTGTTGATAGAAAGGAGGGGTTGTTTGGTTGGTTGGTTTTGGTTGGTTTGTTTTTTTTCTTGTTTGTTTTATTGGGGGTTTTTTGTTTGTTTGTTTTGTTTCCTGATTCAAGCATTATAGCGGATTGTTTATTGCTCACACATGTAAAACTCTTCAAGGACAATTGAAATTCAAAATAGTCAGTAAGGGCTCATCATTCATATTATATATCAGTGTTTTCAAACTTTATTTAGTTTGCAGTAAAATCCAAGAACCAAGGGTTCATCTATCACCTGTTTAATTGTCTGTAACAAACATTCAGGCAGAAAGAGGAAAGTGATGGGAGGGAGTGTATTATGAGCATAAACTGCAACCAGGCTATTCTTCTGTTATCTTAACCTAACACAATGTCATCCATTCCTGTCCGCAGATGCATTTCAGGCATAGATTGGGAAAAAAGAAATCCTCGAATGTTGGAAAGATTATTTTGCCAACAACTTTGGATATTTCGTACTTTGTAATAAGTATAAGTTTTTATGAGTCATTTGTTTCTTTTCAGTTAAGAATATGTATGAGGAGGATGCTTTAAGAAAAATGATAGCAAGTACGTTGTAGATGTAAATAAGGTTGACAATGGTTACTACAGTAATTGCTGTGGAATATTCAATATAATGCACATGAATATACAATTGTAAAAAATACTGATTTGCCATGCCTAAAATGTTGACTGCTTGCTAAAAGCAATAGTTAGCAACACTTGTGTGCTTTAGTTTTCCCAAGGGGACTAACAGAAAGCCTCAAGTACTTAGAGATACGCATGGAACTCTAGAGAGTTTTCAGTTAGTTTTCATCACAGCTGTATCTCTGAAGCACCATGTGCAAACATACACCACTGGAAACAACCTGTACTGCTTTGCATTGTTCTGTTCTTTTGTGATAAGAATGTAATGTGTTTGGTATCATAGGAAGTTTGGAGGTCAGTTAAGACATACAACAAAAAGCAAGCAAACAAAAAACCCCCAAACACTCAAACACCTCAATTTATTAAAAAGAAAAATAGAATAGAATAAAATAAATATAAAAACATTACTTGTAAAATACTTATCAATTTCAAGAAACTTTTGTCCAATTATCATCATGTAAGCGTATTCTCAAAGTGAAATAGAAAACAGTGGAACTGAGAGCTGGCATATATCAATCTTGTTGAACCACTAGAATTCTCACCTTTGAAGTTTAATACTGTAGGTTTTCTGAGATAAAATGTAGTTCTCAAAAGAGTAGTCACAAGTAATGCTGCAGTAATTAAACTGACAATGAAAGTTTTCTGTAATCTTGATATCCTCAATTCATGTAATGAAAATATAGATAGTAGCTGCTGCTATTTAATCCAGACTTTCAAATACTTTTGTAAATTCCAACTTAAATCAGAATTCTGTAAAACCAAAAGTCATAAAGAAAAAAATGTTTATTTAGAAAGGTTGTCTATTTACCAGTAGAACTGATTTCTAGATATTACAACAGGTCATTTCCCACTGCTGTGGGACAGTAAAGATTTTAATTTTCCCTATTTTTGAGCATATGTAAGATAAGAGTGTTCCTTAACTGCCTAACGTGGCCCAACCAAAATCCTTCTCCTCAGAAATGGACCCCTTCAATTTTGAGAATCTGTATTAAAAAAATGTGAGTGGACACCTCTGAAATTACCAGGAATGACATAAAGAATAATTAATTCTAAATATCCTTGGTAGAGATGTAATAGTGGACTAGGGCAGAAGAACTTTAACAGAAAAAATGAAAATATTCCTAGAATGAAAGGAGTCAAGTGAATATTTCCTCTTCCTTTTCCTGACTACTCTGTGGAATTATAGATGTAAAATTTTATTTTTCATCCTTCTGAGAAAATGAATTGTATAATTAGTTGGTTTTGGCATTTTGCTGCTTGATCTTACATATTAAAAAGTTTTCACAATTTAGCATCTTCAGATCTTTATTTCCCTCCATACATGCAAAGACTAAGATTGTTTATTGGTATTATTTCTTCTTTACCATTCCCAGAGAAGAGTTAGTCTCTTGAGAAAGCAGTGAATTGGAAATGAAGAGGTCTTTTAATATGAAAAAAACTTATCAAAATTTATATGGAGTTGACTGGAATATCTGATTTTTAAACTTAAATGTTGCAGAACATTTATCATTGCATTTATTCCAGATATATTTCTTGAAAACATTAATTATATGCAGATGGTATATTCTAAAGTTTAGTAATCTACAAAGCTTTCCAGACATTCAGGGCATTTTTTTTCTGTGGATGCTCAGAACCAGGAGTTGCCAGAGACTAAAGCCTAAATTTCTGTGACTTTTATGTATATGACATCCTGTGGTCACTTTCTAATCAGCCTATGTAATGGAATAAAGAACATTGACTGAAGAAGTCATTGGCTTCTAACAGGTCATACAGGTTGCCTTTGACTAGCTGCCAGATGTCCACACATCCACTCTCTCACCGCCTCCTCAATAGCACAGGGTAAGAAAATAAGATGGAAAAGCTCATGGGACAAGCTCAATACACACACATCATTTACCAGTTACCAACACAAGCATAGTAGGATTGACTTGGGGAAAATTAATTTTATTTCCTACCAAATAAAAAGACTTTTGATGGTGAGAAAAACAAAACTTCATTTTTTGCAGCCCCACACCTTTTCCCAGGTTCAACTTAACTCCTTCATTCATGATTCCTCTGCCTTCTTTCACCACTCTGAGCAGCACAGGGCAATAGGGAATGGGGCTTGTCAGTGTGAAACCTTATCTCTGATGTCCCCTGCTTCATCATGTCTGGCAGTCCTTCAGGATAAAACTGCTCTGACCTGGAGTCCTCCAGATGCTGACATGTGGGTATCTGCTTCAGTTCAGTCTTTTACAGGGCTACAGAAGGATCTCTTCTCCAACACCTGGATCACCTCCTCCCCTTCTCCTCTTGTGGCTTGCAGGGATGTTTCTCACATGTTCCCCTCAGTGCCCGGCAATATTTTGCCCTTCCTTACACAAGCTTTCCCTGAGGTGCCGACGTGGTCGCTGTGGGACTCAGCCACACCCTGCAGCGGGTTGGTTGGAGATGGATAGAACTGACTGTGTCCAGCAGTGAGCAGCCCTGGCCTCTCTTCACAGAGGCACCCTTCAGCTCCCTACCAGCCCCTGGGCACTGGCACCATAAGCCCACCATACTGTGATTATTGTCCACCAAATAATATAGTGTTATTTGCTGTTACTTATTTTCACCAGACTTCATCAAATCATTTCACACAACTCGTGATAATTCAGCAGTCTGATGATGATAACCTTAAATCTTGTTCACCTTGTAAAGCCACTACATTTCTGCAATATTTTCCTTTATATGTCACAGTTTACATGGCACACCTTTCTTCCAGTTTTCTTATGCTTAATTACACAGACACACTAAGAGTACAGCATCTCTATCACACTGCTTTAGAATGAGATGAACCTCCAAGTACTAGTCGTCATTTACCAAAAAGTTGCACGTAACTGTCATATTCTGGTAAACAAAAAATAAGATACCTTTACAGTACTCCAGAGTCTTTTTAGCATCACAAGAAAGTATTCATGTGTTTGTTTGCATCTTAATAAGCTTATATTTGTGATATATGCAGTATAGATGTGTGCAAATACAATATAAGGAAAAATACATGGAAGTATACTACTAGAAAATAACAAATCATGCTCTGTGCCATGCTGTCTTCAGGCAGAAAAATATGCCTACAACTGTTCAAAATGGATAGCAGCTTTCCCCATATTTTAACCTAATTTTTAAAACTTTTTTTCTTCCATTGCATTTTCCCTTTCGATTTGTACATAGGTGTTCAAGTCTGCCGCATGAGCTTTAGAGAGCATTAGCACACATTCATCCTGCAGAGATTATCATGTTTGAATTTGATTGCTCTCTCTGCTCCCTGAAAAGTGATATATGCCATAATGCAGAGGAAGGAATCCTGCCTGTGAAAGATTATTCTGTATTTGTTCATACTGCAGCTCTGAAGCATTCTGAAACTTGGGGAGATTTCTCATTGAATTACCGAATTGGGCAACACTTACATTTAACAAAACATGGTCAGCTTCTCTTAATAACAAGAGTGAAAGACAGAATTACGAAGTGAGATGGCTGAATAGGAAAATACATATTCAGCAATTCTATAAATAGAGCAAAGTTTGCTTAGCAGTGATTCATGAGGTCATGTTATCATTCATGGTATCTCAACAATTTAATATCTGAACACTTATGTGCCTGCCCCAGAGTATATGGATAGGGCTCCAAAAATAGAAATACCTATGACAGTTATTGACGTTGCAAGTACATATGCAATTACAACAGCTTTCCTAATTATATTTTCCCCATTCTCATTTTTCTTTTTACATTTTTCCATCTGCTCATCTTGTAACTCTAAAGCACTCCCTGTGACTGCTACCTGCTAGCCTGCTTTCAAACATCTAAGCTGTAATATTTGCCTATCATTATCTTTTCTTGATTTCCCTATTAATTGTTTTCTCTTGACAGCTTAATGCCTTGTTTTACCTATATTGTTAAAAACGTGTAGTATGCCTTTGATATTCCAGGGTATATAAAGCTGGGATTTGCTCAAGAAAGTATTTTCAGGTACCTTAGTTATCAGTGATTTCCAAGAATGTAAAACATGGAATCAGAACATATGAAAACCGACACTGTCCTTCCAAATACCAAAACTACTTCCCGTGTTTCTTCAGCTCATATGGATTAGCAATTGTAACAGTCACTATGACTGACAGGTGTGTTACTTCTGAATTATTATTTAACCTAAGTTTCACATTATCTTCATGTAGATAAATTATTGCCTTAATTTCTCTGTAGTTGCATTAGTCTCCCACTGTATATTCTCTGCAACCCATATTGTAACTCATCTAAGGCAAAGGTGGGTATTTTGCTTTGTGTGTTTGTACAATACTTCATGCCTCTAAACCTGGTTTGCAGTTCCTCTGTGTAATCACAGAAAAAATATCTCCTTTCTATACCTTTTGAACAGGAGATAGCATTTCTCACTATTTTTCTGATGTTGATCTTAAAACTAGGATAGATGTTAGGAATTAAATAATTTTGCTGAGTTTTTGAAATATCATAGTGTCTTCTTGTGGTTGGTTGAGGTCATCTGTTTAAGCAAATGTGACATACAATTAGCCTCAATTTACTGAGGACTTGTAGACCTTAGAGACACCTACATCTCTTTTTAGACTCTTAAATTCTCATTGATTTTTACATGCCTAACACTCCATTCACAGTCACATTGCTCACAGTTAATATCCTCCTGTTCTGCTACTGTGGCATTAAGTTGAATTAGATCTTTTGTATAAGGTAGCTAATTAGACATGAAGATTAGTTTTGTGACAAATGACTGCCCTGTGATTCAGGAGGAAAACCCACCTGATCACACCCCGTCGCACTCAAAGTCCCTCAGATACACACTAAATGGATGACACTGATTGTCCCTATAATTTCTTAAGGCTCTCTTTAAATGATACAGGGATTGATTTTTATATCTCTATTATATTTAACACAGTAAGAACTTTGTAACATGTGACTGGGAGGCAGGTGAGTTTTCTGTAGAATTACTTGGCTGGCTTTCTTGCTTTGTAATGTAGAATCAATTCTTGGTGTTAAGTGCTAAGTTCTTCTGTAGATCAACTGCACTCTCCCATGTGCCTTTTCAAGCAGCTCACTGAAGCAAAGAGGCTTGTGAAGTCTGGAGTGGCAAAGAATTTGGATAACATCCTTTTAATAAACTGGAAAGATTCAGATCATGTAGGTCTGGTTTCAATGAAATACAGCTTCTAGCTTTTCCCTGAAGCAAAAAGTGAATAGCTGTTGAAACAGAGTTTAAAATGGAATTTAAATACCTGCTGTGCTAGTGGTACATTTCCTATTTCCTATGGCTTATCACTCAAGATTAATTATGAACTTGATATGAAGACTGAAATCTTCAGTGTTGTGAATTAGTTGTTAAAAACTAATCAATTCCAGTGATTTTTTCCCATTGATAAAACACTTTTCTAAACAACAACAAAAAAGTAACAAAAATTATCATTCTTTTGATTTGATCGGGGGTGGGGGGGTGGGGGGTGTTGTTTTTTTAAAAATCAAAATATGGCATCTGTCCTTATTTGGAACTTTTCCTTTTTGTGTTATGAAATTCACTTATCCATCTTGAAATCATTATTTTAAACTCAGTTTTGAAATTAGTCTAACCAAATAATTATTTTGAACTGCCAGCAACAGGCTTTTCTTTAAAAAGGTAATAAAGTCACCTGCAATTAATTTCTACCAGCTACATTCTATAGATTAAACAAGCTTATGTTCAAGTATTTTATCGTCATCTTCATTGGCCTACATGAGATTACATGAAGATGATTGGTAAAAGAAAGATACCTACTTTTCTAAATGCTGTATATGCTTAATGTTATAAGCAGTGATATTCTAGAAGCAAAAAACATTTTCATATTAATGAACTAAATTTCTATGTAACTTACTGTGTATGGAAGGAAGAAAATATTTGGTGTTTTTTTACTTTAATGTTGCAGTGAATTTATAAGTTGGACTTGCATATCTAGACCTCTTTTGAAGTGTTTAACATTCAGTACCACCCATCAAAACTACATGCCATAGGATTTATAGAATAGTTGGGTTTGGAAGGCACCTTTAAAGATCATCTACTCCAATCACCCTGCAGTGAGCAGGGACATGTTCGGCTAGATAGGCATCTCCGAGCCCTGTCCAACCTGACTTTGACTGAGGCAGTGATGGAGCATCTAAAACATCTCTGGACAACCTGTACCAGTGTTTCAACCCCCTCATCATAAAAAAATGTCTTCTTTAATTCTAGTCTGAATCTACCCTCTTTTACTTTAAAAACATTTCTGCTATTGCAACAAGTCCTGCTAAAAAAAACTTGTTCCCATCTTTCTTATAGGCCACTTTTAAGTACTTGAAGGCTTCCATAAGGTCTCCCCGGAGCCTTCTCTTCTCCAGGCTAAATGACCTCAACTCTCTGAGCCTTTCTTCAGAGGACAGGTGTTTCAGCCCCTGATTATTTTTGTGACCTTCATCTGGATCTGCTCCAACATGTCCATGTCTTTCCTGTGTTAAGGAGTCCAAAGCCAGACACACTCAAGGTGAGTTTCACCAGGGTGGAGTACAGTGGAAGAATCACCTCCCTTGTCTTTTTGGCCACTTTTGATTTGATGCAGCCCAGGATGTTGTTGGCATTCTGGGCTACAAGCACATATTTCTGGTTCATGTCCATCATTTTGTCCACCAACCCCCCCAAGTCCTTACCCACAAGGCTGCTCTCATCCCTTCATTTTGACCTGTGTTCACGAATTTGCACTTGGCCTTGTGAGGTTCACACGGGCCTGCTTCTCAAGCTTGTCCAGGTCCCTTTGAATAGCATATCACCCCTCAAGCATATCAGCTGCACCATTGAGCTTGATGGTGTCAGAAAAATTCTTGAGAGTGCACTCAGTTCTACTGCCTGCGTTATTGATGAAGATCATATACAATACTGGGCCGAGTATAGACTCTGAGGGACACCACACACTACAGATCTCCATTCAGGCATAGAACTGTTGACCATTACCCTCTGGATTCAACCATGAAACCAATTCTACATCCACCAAACAGTCTACCCATTCCAATTTAGTGAGAAGGATGTTGTGGTGTACGGTCTCAGAGGTCTAAGAGAAATCCAGATACGCAACATCCATAGCCCTCCCAAAGAAGAGAATTAGAAAAGTGACCAGCAGGGTGTGTTGGTGTTATAAATATATTTTAACACACTCTCTCATCTAAATATCACATTCTTCTCACTGTTTTAGCCTTTTAGCTTCGCTCATCTGCAACCAATGTGTTTTATTGCTTAGAGTAGTACCAGCTAGTCACCTGCAGTTCTAGAATCATACCTCACAGATATCTGTTCACATTGTCTTAATAGTGTTTCTGTTATTTTTCCTACATTTTCTTTTGTAATTGCATTAGAACTAAATTGTTTGGTTACAGCTCCCTAAATTTTCAAGTTGTTTTTTTTTTCCTACATGTACTTATGATATATTTTAACCCTTTTTCTTAATAGATATTCTCCACCTAGCTATTGTCTCTTGTGTTTCTGATCAGTGCAGTTAAGGTGATAATCTTATGGTTGGGAACTTGTCTATATCATAGTGCTCATTTTTTTCTTGTCGTTTTGTTTTTCTGGTTTTGGTTGTTTGTTTTTTTGTTTGGCTGGTCTTTTTTTTTTTTTTCCTATGCTTCATGAAATTGGGTAGAGAGCAGCATTTTAAATAAATCTCAGAAGGAACTATGTTATCTAAGTGAGACTTTTAAGGAAACATCTGTACATGTGTGTGAGCATTTGGGTCTCTTTTGGTGTCAAGCAGAAGACAGCACAATGACAATGTTAACAATATGTTTATGAAAGATTCTCATCCACCTCGCCAAACATTACTATATACTTGTCTTTGATCACTGTTCAAAAAGAAAGGACTATTTTGCTGTTGTCTTATTCCATTCAGGAAAGCCTCTCCCAGGGGGACTTCAACAGAAAACAATATTTAACAGAGGATTCATTTACTTAGTAAACCCAACAAGAAACTGCTTTTCCTGGATAGCAAATTCAAATTAGCCTATCATTATTAAACACTGAGCACCCTCTTCTACCTCTCTTTTCTCCTTTCAAAAATGCACTGCAAATTAGCTGTACAGCTTGAGATGACATCAAAATAAACATAAGATGTATAATATTTCATCTTATTAAAGCCCGTTTGGTCTTCAGAGCAAAGATAAACTAGAATACCATGGTTTCATTAAAATACTTTCTGTTTTTTGAGACTGGCATATGCCAGTATTTTTCAGACTCAATTAATAGAATGCAATGGATGAAAAAAAATAAAAAAGAGTACTTCACAAAGATGAGAAAATGATACAAAATGACTGAGTTAGATATCTGCTTCATGTTCAGCACTGAAAGCAATCATAAGAATAATTTCCTTATTGCATTGGTTCACCTTTAAATGAATTGTTGCCAGCAAATCTGTCTTTAAAGAATATGTATGCTGGTTATTGAATATCTATCTTCTTTTGACGTGGAACATTTTTCTGTACATTGCACTGATGAAGTCAAGTAAGTAGGTATGAATTTTTATCACACAAAGTCTAGAAATATCCTTACTTGAGAAAAAGAAAACCAAACATCCTTTTAAGAATTTTTAAGTGTGCATGGAAATTAAACTGTAAAAATATGTAGGTGAGTGAAGAACTATCAGTGAGCAACATTACTAAATATGGTCTAAAATGTTTTACTGTCAGGGGTAGTAATTTATAAAATAGGACTGTAGACATTTTCCTGATAGATCTGAGGTGCATGTTAATGGAGCACAATGAAGATGGATAGCTTCATTCTAATACCGTTGAGCAGACAGTCGCCTCATGAAATGCATCTCTGCCAGTGCCCATCAATCTCACCCTGATGGCTGCTTAGATTAGACACAGAAAAAGTACTCCTGTGAATCTTTAAAAGCCTATTTCTGTCTTTTGTGAAGTTGTTTAACTTTGTTTTCATTTTATGGATTTCACTGGGCTTTAGTGCACACAGATGCTTGTAGACCTACCCTTATAGTATTCTGTGGAAACAATTGTTAGAGAAACACAAATTGCATCTTTATTGCTTTGCCCACTTGGGCTTGTCCTGCTTCACTTTATGTACTTTTTAATTGTTTTTTAATCAGTTGTGTAAATCTATTGCTAAAGAAGTGTAATTTGGTAATTTTAAAATCTGATAAATTTTAGATACAGAAAGGTGTCATGGTTTAAGAGCATTCATCTGGCACCAACCACTATGAAGCTGCTCACTCAGTCTTTTACCCCTCCTCCAGTTGGATTGAGAGGAGAAAATGCAACAAAAGTCTAGGGGTTCAAGACAAAGGACTGGGAGGGCTCACTTACCTGTTATGTTCATGGGCAAACCAGAGACCTGATTTGGGGGTGGGGGGGTGGGGGTGGGGGCGGCGGGAATCAATTTAATTTAAACAACAAACCCACTAAGAATTACCAGATTAGGTCAGGAAGGAAAACAACCAAATATTAAGAATGCCTTCCCTCACCTCTCCCTTTCCTTGCCCAGCTCTGCTACCTTCTTCCCACAATCAGGACAGGGGGCAGGGAACAGGGACTGCAATCAGTGCCAGTCCATTCCATGTCCTTCCTGCCCCTACTTTCTCACAGTCCTCTCCTCCTGCGATCTGGCATCCCTCCCACAGGAGCCAATCTGCAAGGAGCTTCTCCCACAAGCATGACATCCCTCTGCAGGCCTCATTGCTCCCAGCAACAGATGGCTCCAGCATGGGCTTCCCTCAGAGTCACAGACTTTTTCAGGCCCCACTCTAGCATAGGGTCCTTCATGGGCTACAGACAGGTTTCTGCCCCACCATTTATCTCTGAGGGTTGTTAAGGGTTCAGCCTGCCATCTCACCACAGGCTAAATGGGAATGGTTGCTCTGGTGTGCCTCCTCCCCCCCTTTCTCACTGACCTTGGTGTTCACACCAAATGGCCGTTTTGAAATGGTCTTAAAATCTATTTTCATTTAGCCTTAGTAATTCCTTCCTGTTTTGCTGAAGAGTTTTCTTTCATTCATCTGTATTTTTGTTCTGATCTGATACTACAAAGTTCCAAGTGTGCATATTTGTAATGTAATCCAAATTACTGTAATCAGCCTATATTCTACTTTAATGTTTGAGATGTAGTGTATGATGACTTCCTTATCTTCTTTCACTCTGTTGTAGTTTAAGTCTATCTGATGTTTTATGTCATTTTAATCTGAAAGTCCAGCATATCCCCAGAGAAATGTGGTGAGATGACTTCTGCGGTGGTGTGATTGTCATAACAAGAAGAGATAATACAGAAATAAAGGGTGGTCCTGAAGGAAAAAAAAAAAAAAAAGATTAATGACATAACTTACCAGCCAGCACAGATTCTTCTCAGGGGAAATCAAAGAAAGGAAAATGAATAAAAAAGCATCACTATAGGAATCTGAAAAGATTGTCAGTGTCTTGATGCACAGTTTTTTTTTTACCCAAAACAGAAGGGTAAAAATAAATGACAGTTTGTGGGTAGTGGGTCATTTTCTATTGGAAACCAGTAACAAGTGCAGTGTTAAATAGGTCTAATTTGGCATCTTTCTTGTTTAATATCATTACCTGGAAGACGTGACAGAGTAAATGCTTGTCTGATTTGTCTATGTTGAAACAAGAGAACTTCAGACTGGACATAAGGAAAATATGTTTTACCTATGAGGACAGGCAAGCAGTGCAGCAGGTTGCATGATGATACTGTGCAAGATCTGGTTTTGGGGGTTTTCAAGACCAGAGTAAAGTCTTAAGCAACCTGGTCTGATCCCAGAGCTGATCCTTTGAGCATGAATTTGAACTGGAGTCTTCAAAAGGTCCCTTCCAACCTGAATATTTTCTAACATCCTACAAAAATTATTAAACATTTAAAAATCCTCTTGAGAAGATACCACCACATACTGGATTCTAAATCTGTCAACATTAGCGATACATTTCACTTTGATTTTAATGGACTTCAAAATGCTCTTCTAAACTAGAAGCTACACTATGTGATTTATTGTTTAAATAATTCAGTAAAACCAAGTAGAGAAATCAGTGGTTAAAGCACTCATTTCATTAGAAAATAGTCCAAGTCTTCTTCCTGAGGCACATACAAGATGGCTAGCTTAGAAATCAGTATATGTAAACTGATAAGAAGGAACTAAGCACTAAATCACCCATAAGTTTCTTACTCAGCTATCTGTGTTGTGTATTTTGAAGGTTTTCTAGTTGGGCCTCTGGGAACAAGCTTAATATTAATAATATTTCCCCCTTCCTGAGTAGGTTTTTATTTTGTGTGCTTTTGTGTTTTCCTTAAAGAGGATTTAGCTGAGTGAATTGATGGTACTGTGAAGAGCTGGTGCAAAGGCACTCTATTGTCATTTTTAAGAAGCTTATCTAGCTTTCAATAACTCACTCAGAATTCAGTCAATTATCACAATTCATACAAAACTGAGGTTTGCCTACATTAGATAGCACCAATAATGTATTTTACTGACTTACCTGTTATTTTTGCTAAGCACAGACTTTATTGTATTTATTCTTGAATAGTGATGGTCTGACACTGCTTATGGCTTGATTCAAATCTTTAGTACCCTGCTCAGTGTCTGGATGAGAGTTGGACTTACTGTTTGCTGAAAGGAATTTAATCATGCACTCTTCTGAATATATACTTAAAATTGTTATGTAATAATTACATAAAACAAGGTACTTCAAGGTATTCTTTAAAATATTTGGAATGTGTCATATGATATATTATTTCTTAATCATCCCATGTTTATAGTGTTGGAAACTAATATATTTTATTTTAATATACCTAAACTGAACATTGCACACATTTATTAACTAATAAAAAAACTACTTTATGCTTTGCTGGATGCTCTATTCTCAAAATGCATATTTAATCTGTTTCTGGTGTTTATCAGGCAAAATTAACTTTAGCTGAATGTTACTTTGCACAATACAATTAGTTCATTGCTATGGATAATTTTTCTAAATAGAACATTTACCATTTGTTTGTTTGTTTGTTTTCTTCCTATCCTCCGTTTTCTCCCCTAAAAGAAAAAAAATATTAAATCTTTGGTTCATAACCATTTTTTAGATATAAATCACCCATCACTTGCCTGTAAAACATTCACCTGGTAAAATATGAACATACAGGAAACTCGTACAAAATAGCATAAAATATAGATCTACAACATATCTTCTATTGCACTTATTATCTAAAAACTTTTAACATTTTAGCAATCTACAGTAGTCATCACTTGATATGGACTTAGATAATGGCTTCAGTCAGAAGGGACCTTAAAGATATTTAGCTCAAAGCCCCCTGTCCGCCAAGTCCTTCTCTGCAATCCAGCCCAGACCTACTCTATGCATATATATATATATATATGTATGTTTTCAAATATGCATTTGCAAAAACATATAATACTCTTAATACTCCTAAGAGTGCTAATGGAATTTTTTACTGACCTCCAAGGATTGTTGTGCAAAGCTTCTTTTAAGCTTCATGTAGTCATTTTAACTTTCTGTCAGTGTCCAAGGTATTTCCATTGTTTCTTTTCCACTTTTTGACTTCAATATATGAATTCTACATCAAACTTGACATGTGAAACACAGACATTGAAAAACCAACAGGGCAAGGGTCAAAGGAGGGTATTCTGAAGAAATAGCATTCATTGTTTTGATAAAGACTTCTATAACACAAAAAGACTCTTAAGAAAGAAATATGCGACCCACAATAGACAGTACCTGTGTTTTTCATGCTGTGCACTGCTTTAAATTGTTTGTATGAGCACAGCATGTTACTGTCTTAAGAGAAAATATCTTCCTTTTTTACCCTTTTTCTTGTGCTTTCTAGATCCTGAGAGCTTTTTCTGTTGTTGATAAATTATGATTTTAACAACTTTGTGTATTATATATATGTATGTATATGCCTGCATATACAATCTGTATTCTAATTGAAAGTGTGTAGTTTGCTTTAATGCTTGATCCATTGACTTAATTATCCTTTTGACTTAATTATCCTTTGCCAACTCTGAAGTTCTCAGAAACCATACTTTGTCTTTCAGCTACATACATTGTAGTTACACGAGAAGCAAAACTTTGCTCTGATCTCCATGGAAACCATGCTGGATGAGGGTTGTGCAGACTGAGTCACCTTGCAGAGAACTTCCAGACCTCACCACATATCAGGAAACTAGGGTTAGATGTGAAGTTAATGCCTGAAAACTAACATGGAGGAAAATACCATCAACTGGGAAATATGAAAAAAACCAAAACCAAACCCAAAAAAAAAAAAAAAAAAAAAAAAACCCACCACAAAAGATGGTTTTATCATGTAAAATATGTAAAACAAAGGATCTTATTCCTCTGGATCTAGCTCTGAAGACATTTGTTGAAAAAACCAAAATTCTTAAATACATGAAAGCTGCTACAGTGATAAGTCCAGTCCTTGGACTCACTCACAAGTGCATCTTATCATCTTACTGCCTTGCTATAATTATGAAGAATTTACCTATAACATTTTCTCAGTGGGATTACTTGGATAAGGTTTATTCACACAAACTAAGATGAAAGTTAAAATCCTTTCATTTATATAGTTGATGAAGGGAAAAGTAAATGTATGTTTTTAAGGGAGAAAGTATATTTATGTTTTAAAGGGAAAAAGTAAATGAAGGGTGTTAAGCATACAAGGATGCTGTCCTTAGGAGATAAAATCCTTCCTGGCCTCAGGGTGTCTTCACAAAGCCAGGCAGGAGAACAACTGGTAAGGACAGGCAGTCAGAAACCACTGATAAGAGGGATGGTATGGGAGGACCTCTATTTCCTGAAGGAGGGGTTCTGTTTTGTGAGTCCCTGGCCAGCTATGATTATATTCAAAAAGAGGACACCTGTGTTAATCAATTCCTGAAAATGAGAGAGGGAGGACATTTATGTTAATGAGTTCCTGAAAATAGTTTGCATTAACTAGGCCTACCCTCATGAATATATATACCTTTGTAACTTAAAAACTGGCTTGTGCAGGTGAATTTTATGCAAGATAGGTCATTTCACCTCGCATCCGGTATGCATGCTGTTAATAAACACACCTCTTCATAACTCTATGTGAGTTGTGGGGTCCGTTCCACAGGTCACAGTAGCATCAAACATTAGGATACTAAGCAGTCACTCCTTATACTATGAACTTTTCAAAATTAGGGGAATGGATGACAGTGACTCTTCCGGAAGGAAAAAATCCATATCCATTTCTTTCTTCCTCTTTTCTAACACAGAAATAACTAAGGACAAGGAATTTCTAGTGATTCAGTAGGAATCAAAGTTGCAAAATCAACAGTAAAGTTAGCAAAACTGTAAAATTAAAAGGGCTTTTCATTTAATAAAATGTTAAAATAATTGTTTTAATTGAAACTAGAATTTTAAAATCTCTTCACATTACATAGTTAGTGTAATCAAAAACGACAAAGTCATGGGAAATACTCAGGATTACAATAGCACAAGTTCTTTAGTATCAGAGTTCATTACAGATGTCCAGATTTTGAGGATTCAGTTACATCAGAGAGAACCATCTCTTAATATAAGTGGTACTAAGCGAGTTTAAGAGCTGTGTGATGTATTCTAGCACCGTATTACAAGTAGCAGCTCTAAAATAATCTTCTTAAAGCAGCTGATGGGTATCTAGTGCTTTTTTATGTAGGGTTAATTTAAGATATTGCATTTATAAATGACAAGAAAGATAATACTTTCATGGATATGCACATAACTGAATGACAGATTCCAATGAGACTTTTGTAATACCATGATTGTGTAGCAGAAGAGTTCAGATTTCTGATTTTAGGCAGAATTCTATGAAAGCAGAGCAACACCTTCCCCTACTGAAATTGTTAACAAGAACTGGAAAATGAAAGTGTGGTAACATGACAGAAGCCAGTATATTATAAGAAAATGTGATTGCTTTCACCCTTGCATCTCCTACATCCAGAATAAACTTATTTATTCAATGCTTTTGTCATACTTACAAATATCAGGCCTGATTCAACAATCAATGTAGGATGCTGTCTGACTTTTCAGAAGCAGCAGTGTAACGTGCCAACAAAAGGATGCATGCTGTATGTTGTTAGCAATGGCAGTGAAGAGAGGTGTAAGCTCAATCAGTAATTGAACTCAATGAGAGATGTATATACATGTATGCTACATGACTGGAGACAAGATTTACTTACTATCTACTACTTACTATCTTCAACTAAACATAATACTTCCACTGCTCTTCATATGACAATATATATGATAAAGAATGTTCTGACTTTTTTTTTTAATCATTTCAAGTCTTGCAGGAAAGAATAAGTCTCTGACAATAAAAAGAAAGACAAAACTCACAGTAGTCTGTTGATGTGAAACTGTGTATCTGTTAAACACTATACTCTAGTTCAAAAGGTGTTTTGCTGCAAAATAGTTACAGAAAGGGGTAATGACTAAATGATTATTTTTGAGGACTGCTGCAGCTGTCAGCCACTCTTGAAGTTATCATTAAGTGGCTTTGACACAGCAAAAAAAAAAAACTATTAAAAAAACAAAAAAAAAAATTTAAGCAATAGAACTAAGGAAAGTTGAACATTAAAATCATAAGCATAAAGTGGAAAAGGAAAATAGCGTTACACTGACAGAAACAAAAGCATGGCAACAATATTATTTACATACTTGCAATTACAATAATCCTTACTCCAAAGTTATTATTTACATATTTGCAATTACAAGTTATTATTGACATACTTGCAATTGCAATAATCCTTACTCCAAAGACTAAAAGTCTGAAGTTCTCTTACCTTCCTTAGGTTTTTATTTATGATCCCCTGCCTGCCACAGATTCTATCCCAAAATACTCAAACTCTCTCACATAATACTTCCTATACATTTATTCAGGTTAAACATGTATTTAGATGGTAAAATAAATCTTCCAGGTTTACATCCTACTTTAAAATGTCACTAGCACCGTTTTCATTTTAGGGTTTCTTTAAGTAGTTTCAGTATACAAAGTCATCTTTTAGGCATTTATTTTGGAGATTGTTCCAATTTTAGATTACATATGTAATCATGACAGTGTGAAAACAACTGTTTATTAAACAAATTTGGCAAGTTCCACGACGTTTAGAATTCAATTTAAACTCATAGATTCATAGATTCATTGGAAAAAGTTTATCGAGGAAAGGCTGGGTTTGGGCTTCAGCTCCAGTGGCAGGTGACTATATGAGCTTCAGCTTTTTAAATCTAATAAAAGTTAAAAAGTACATCTTCAGAGGTGGAAATAGAGAGCACCCTGGTGATAAGCTGTTTAACACTACTGTGGAAGTGCTGCCTGCTGATGAAATGCTAAGAAAAGAACTGGTTGACAATGGAAGTAAATTTAACTACCCGGCATTCAAAGACTGATATTTAAAAATAGGTAAATTACTGACGTTTCAAACCCAGAAATGTTGTTCTTATGGATAAAATGTTTCTGCATTTGAGAATTTCAGTTACTCTGTAATAAATACAATATTCCAAGCTGAAGTAAACCCCTTGTGCCACTGCATATGTATGTGATGTTTGACCAACTGTCTTTTTTTTTTTTTAAACAAAGAAGAACCCTACCAGCAGTATCAAAAGCCAAGGCACCTCATTAGAAGGAAAAATAACTACAGTCTCTGCAAATTCATAGTAGGATAACTGAATCTGGTTTGGATTTTGCAGCCTTAACTGAAGACAAGGATTTCTTATGATTCTGACAGCATTAACTTGTGTTCCAGCCTGAAATGAAGATGAATCATGAGGCAATGCACCTCCCCCTTTTTGTCCCTGCTTCCCTCTCTCCCTTCCTCAGGGTGGTATATGACTTCTCTTGAATGGACTGCAGGTTCTCCACACTCCTGCCAATGCCTTGTTTTTGCTATTACCTGAACTAAAACACCACTGTGTGAGCAAAAATGGACTATGGAAGATGTGCTTTGCTTGCTTCTTTCTTTCATCTCTTCCTCTACAGTTGCTCTTGCCTTCCCATGAACCGCTTTCACCTCACCTATGCTGCTTGTTTGCTTTGATTTGCACCTCTCTCCCACCTCCTTGTGGCTGTTTTGCTCTAAGGAGAGATCCAAACCAAAACGCTATCAACTCAGACTTGTATGTGTTGATAGGAAATGAGTGTCATACCTGGGACGTGGGGTTTTGTTTGCCTGCAGTGATTTCATGCGTGTGCAGTCAGGTTAAGTTAAAAAGCATTGAAATAGTGAAGAAACATGTCAAAACTGGTCCATGATTCTTAATACATCTTTTTAAAAATAATCATACTTCTCAGAAAGGCACTTTCAGATTTAACATGAACCCTGCATGCCAGATGCATGTGGCCACCCACCTGGATGTATTTCTCTGTGATCTACTCCAGGTGATCCTGCCCTGGCAGGGGGGGTTGGACTAGATGATCTTTTGAGGTCCCTTCCAACCCCTAACATTCTGTGACTCTGTGATTCTGTAGGTTGGAAGGTACCTTGAAGACCATCTAGTTCCCCACCATGAACACCCTCCACTGTAGCAGGTTGCTCAAGGCCTCATCCAACCCGGCCTCGAACACCTCCAGTGAGGGGGCATCCACCACTTCCTTGGGCAACCTGTTCCAGTGTCTCACCATCCTCACTGTAAAGATTTTTTTCCTAATATCTAGTCTAAATTTACTCTCTTCAAACTTCAATCATTCTCATCCTATCATCACAAGCGCCTGTAAAAAATTCCTTCCCAGCTTTCTTGTAGGCCTCTTTCAGGTACTGGATGGCTGTTACAATGTCTCCTGAGAGCCTTCTTTTCTCTAGGCTGAACAGTCCTAACTCTTGCAGCCTGTCCCTATAGGGAAGGTGTTCCAGCCCTCTGATCATCTTCATCAACCTTCTCTGGACCTGCTAGAGCAGTTCCATGTCTTTCTTGTGCTGGGGGCTCCAGAACTGGATGTGGTACTCCAGGTGGGGTCTCATGACAACAGAACAGAGTGAGAGCATCACCTCCTTCATCTTGCTGGTCACATTTTTTTGATGTAGGCCAGGATACGGTTGACCTTCTCGGCTGCAAGTGCACATTGTTAGCTCATCTGGAATTTTTTGTCAATTAACACCCCCAAGTCCTTCACACTGCTATTCAGCCACTCCTCACCCAGCCTATATTTGTCTTTGGGATTGCCCTGACCCAGGTACAGGACCTTGTATTTGGCTTTGTTGAACCTCATGTAGTTGACTTGGGCTCACCTCTCAAGCCTGTCCAAGTCCCTCTGAATGGCATCCCTTTCCTTCAGCTTGTCAACCAGACACTTCTTGGTGTCATCTGCAAACTTACTCAGAGTGCACTCAATCCCACTGTCCATATTGCTGACAAAGATGTTAAACAACAGTGATCCCAGTACCTACCCATGAGGAACACCACTCCGTTTGGTCTCCAATTGGACATTGAGCTTTTGATCGCAATTCGCTGATTGAGGTCATCCAGATAATTCCTTATCCAACAAGTTGAACATACAGAGCTACTGTAAATGAAGTAACATTGGACAGCAAATATTTGGGAGGTTATTTTTTCTGAGAAGTAATCCCGTAAATAATGTAATTTTAATCTGAGAGACCAATTATAAAAAACAAGTTCAACTCCATCCTACTTTAGGAAAAGAACCCTACATCCAGATTTAAAACATCAAGGCCTGGTTTAGGTATCAGTGAAGATAGATTTTAACGTAAAATTAAAGCAAAATTGAGAATACTTTAAAGCAGTTAAAACCATCTTTAATTTGGATACATAAATGATTCTGGGGAAATGACAACAATAGAAAAATAATTGCTTGTTTTTTTCATACCAAAGAATCTGGTATTTTGGGATATTAATGAAGATAGTCATTATTCCTTGAAATATAACATTAACATGAGGAAGTATCATTTGCTGTTCATAGATTCCTATCATCAATTTCAATGTCACTAATTCACAGTAGTACCGTAATAATCAAGTGATTCATGTGGTCAGACAGGTTCCAGAAATAACATCCTAAGCAGTGGAGCAAAATTATGTTTAAGAAAGTTGTTCTTGTATTTGCTTTTATATCAGGAAAATGTCTGGAAAAACAAAACAAAACAAAACCACAAGCAAACAAAAAATCCCACAAACAAAAAAAAAAAACCTTTGAAAATATCTAGCACAATGCAACAAATTCATTACTCACATGAAAATAGATATAATCATAAAATATTGCAATTAATAGTCAAATCTTTGTCATAATTCTTGTTTTCACAAGAATTTTACATGTGTCATTTTAAACTTATTTGTATAATCCAGTATTGCAAACAGAAAATAAGACATAAAGAAATTTTCTAGAATCAGACAAGGTGCTTGGAAAGTTGTGAAAAGAGATCAAATTTCAGGTGTGATAGCTTTAACATCAGACCCTCAGAATCATTTAAATAAGGACTGAAAAGCACAGGTAGCCAGCTATTCATTGTGAACAGTAACAGGTCTAGAACTTCAATTTGATTATAGCTATTTTGAGGTCAAATTGAATGAAAAAAAAAAAAAGGTGTATTAGCAAACTTTTTCTTAACAATTACTGGGTGATCACACATATGTAAAGTTATACATGCAGAGAAGGCTTCACACAAATTTGTAACTTTAGCTTTTTAAAATTAATGCATGACTAATATTTCAGGAAAACACCTTCTCTTGGTGCTAAAATAGAGGCAACTTTTAAGAAGAAAGTGTCTTCTTTATAGAAGAACAAAAAAGAAAGGCCTCTTCAAAAGTAAGACTTTAGCTCTCATTTTTTAAATTAAAATATATGCCCAGATAAGCAACACATTATCATTTTCAACTTGTGACATTTTTAAAATGAACAAAAACATTTTATAATAAATTAATGATTATCAAAGTAAGTTATTGACTTATGTTTAAATTAATCAGTTTACCTTTTGTAAGCTCATTAGGCTTCAGTTGTACATTAATCATGATTTGCATTTTGTATTTTTGTTTTGATTGCATAGATAAAATTTTAAAATAATAACTACAGTAATAACTAATTAACATTCATAATTTTTTTAAAGATATGTGCATACATTTGAAACGTGACAAGCTCCTGTTATGTTCATGTTTGGGTTTAAGTATGACTTGTTTTGGAGTATTATTCTATTTATAGCTTTGTCTTTCATTTGAATTGTATGTTTCAAGAGGAAACTCCATATAAGCAGGCCTTGGAATGAGGATGAACACAGCTAAACCAGGAAATCTTTAGTCTAGTGAGCAGTTTGAAAGTAGAAAACAAAAAGATTCTGAGGATTACTGTGAATTACATCTTAATTTCCCACTAAGAATAATTCTTATATTATATTTATTTTTCAGGAAAAAAGAAAAAAGGAAATATATTTCCAGCATTTTTAAAGGAACATGTGCAAGGAAAGAAAAGGACAGGGAAGGTTAAGAAGAAAAGAATGTTGGGGGGAGGAGGGTTGTTTTTAGACCTATGGTAGAGTAAAATATGTCCGGAAAGAGAAGAACAGCCACAAATATTAGATTGTAGATGTAAGTCATAGCATCATGTTTTAGAGACATAAATATATTAGCTTTTTTCATAACTAATAAACTGTTTCTCTTTCATCTGTGGTGATCAACATCTACATGTTTGAGTTCTAAGACATGTATACTATGGATTTTGAAATTATTAAATTATTCTGGTGTTACTGGATTGAATTAGAATGTTGCAATAGTAGAAACAGAGCTAGAAATTTTCAGGGAATTGCTTTAAAGTATAATTTCTACTAAATGCATTCTAGGGAATTAAGTCTTGAATAAAATAATATTTATTCTACCTATTTTCTTTTCTTCATATTTCTGTTCCAAACTTTTAATATATGTTACTTCTCAGAGGGAAAACAAGTGGTGACCAGGTGACTGGGGAAAAAAAGGAACATGAAACTGTCCATTACTGCATCTGATTCGGCACAAGCAGAATATATAGAAAAACTGAAGGGGCATGTAAACAGGAAAAGAATGAACAGTACGGTCAAATAAAATGGTAAAGATTCACTTGGTACATTTTATGGTTTGGTTTCCTAACATCAGAAAAGACCAAAGTAAGAAATATATCTATCCTGCAGTCTAGATTTGACCACTTCCCATACAATTTCATATTCATCAGCTAAAGATGAATCCCCAACCTTAATTCTCCTGCCTGTCTTTCCTGAAGAGTTTCTACCCCTCTAATCCAACACACCAGTTGTAAGAGTCATTCCACCATGTCTTGGTGATGCTGATCAGATCACAGTGCTGCGCACACACAAGCGTCTCTACCTCCCCTTGTTTATTGCCCATGCTGCAGGCATTAGAGAGCTGGGTCTCTGATAAAGTACCTGGAGCCCTGATGACATGCAGTTTCACTTCAGCTGGGTTAGTGGTTTCACTCCAAATGTTATTACACCTTTCCCAGGGTCATCTTCATTTGGTCTGGTTGTAACCCCTTCCTCCTTCATATCTAGTTTAAAGATCAACCAGTGAGCTCCTCCAGCTCATAACTCAGGATCCTTTTTCCGTTTAGATTCATCTGAATCCCATCTGATCTCAGTAGGCCAGGTGTTGTGTAGATCTCCCCATGGCTGAAAAAAAAAAAAAACAAAACCAGACTGTTGGCACCACTCTTTAAACCAAGTGTTAATCTGGTGTGCTTTTTTGAACCCCTCAGTATTTTTTCTTGTAATGGAAGGGATTGAGGCAAACACAGCCTGAACACCTGATCCTTGTAACATCTGCCTCAGTGTCCTGAAATCCCTTTTGACTGTCTCTGGTTGCCTCTCCTCTACCTCATCAATGCCAATCTGTGTACCAGAAATGAATAATAATCAAAAGGTTTTACCAGACCCGGGAGCTTCCTAATAATCTCCTTAACCTGGGCCTTAGGGAGGCAGCAGACTTCCTGTGGGATGGGTCAGGTTGGCATATGGGGCCTCCGTTTCCCCTGAGAAGGAAGTCTCCTATAACAATTACCCTCCTTTTTTTATTAACATCAGAAGTCCTAATGTGTAGGGCAGATCGACTCACCCTAGACAATCCCATAGATGGTCCTTCTACAGCCTCATTTTCTTGGTTCTCAACTTCCAGTGCTCCGTATCTGTTGTGTAAGGGTAACCGGGAAGATGAGGGAGGCTGGGAAGATGAGGGAGGCTGGGAAGATGAGGGAGGCTGGGAAGATGAGGGAGGCTGGGAAGGGGTTCACCTGCCTCCCTGAGCAGGGAGCTGTAGCCATTCGTCTCTTTTTCTTAGGCTCCTTCCTTCAGCCTGGTGACATGAGGGGAGGGCATTCTCTGCTTCTCAAAGAGCCTCCACCTGCTGCCTTTTAAGGGTATGATTCCACCAATTTATTTCGTTCTCACATTCTCTAATTCTTCTCAACCTTACCACCTCCTCTTTCAGCTCCACCACCTGGCAGAGCAAATCACTGGTTCTGTTCACACTGCCTCCCATCTCAACAATTGCCAGGGGAAGGCACTCCCTGCAGCTGGGCACCTGCACTGCTGCATTGTTTTACAGGAGCTCAGTGTGTAGGTTGCCACATTCCTTCTGGCAATGGCTTTTGGCCGTGTTACAACCATATAGGGTCCTCTTCTGGGGGAAAGACTTTCCAGGCCTCACTGGTTCCAGGGAACCTACAAGTGCAGGAAGCGGCAACACCGCTGGGGCACACGCAAGCCCTATTTGCTCAGCCAGTGCTCCCTGAGGCTTTTCACAGTCTGAAGGCACGATCAACGCTGGGTGGTGCTGGTTTCACCCATATTACCTAAGCAGCCCAACTGTCTCGGTCCTAAAGGAGAGAGAGATGTGGTTCTTTTTGAACATTCTTGTGCTGTGAAATTAAAGGCACAAACACGGCCAAATATCAAAGCAAGACTATTTATTAACAGAATAAAGTGGACAGAACAGAGGAAGGGAGAGAAATAGAAAGAAAAAATGGAGAAAGAGAGGAACCATATTACCACACCCCTCAAGACGATTTAGGTCTGAGGAAGGGTGCTGCCGCTTTGGCTCAGAGGAGATACCATCCTTGTTGGCTTGTGCTGTTTCCCCTGGAGGAGGGGAGGGAGAGATCCCAGAGCCCAAGTCCTTTCTGAGCAGCCTCCAACGTGTAGTGTCTTCAGTAAAGATGTCTTTTCTTTTATCCATGAGCTCTTTTCTTCTTACAGCAGGCAAAACTTAGGACACTGAGAGAGGGTTCCTGATCTGCTGCTTCCAGGCTGCATGGTGATGTCTTTCTCTCTGTGTCTTTTTCTTTCTTCCTGAGCAGACATCACTCAGGTCTTTTACACAGTTTTTTAGTCACAGATTTTTTAGGTATGTGTCCAGTTATTGTCTCTAGGGAACCTTCCTGTGTACTCTTTGTGTGCTTACAGGGGTCCAGTGGAGGGGGGTGGGCCTCTGCCTCCTCGTTTGCCTTTTACTTGTCCACACACACGATGCACATCAGGGGCTTACCATGCAAGGTGGTGAATCCATTGTATAGTCCAGAAGCCTTTTCACCATCCTCCCTTTCTGGGGTAGAGATGAACTTGTCTGTGCACATTCCAGAGAGCTGGTACCAGTGGCATCTGCTCATTACACATTTCTGTTGCCAGAGGGCCTTTTCACCATCCCCTCCCTAGGGAGTTGTTGTCTGGGTGAGGAGCAAAGGTGATTTTATCTTTGTTGATTCACATCAAGAGAGACAAGATTTAGTCTCTTACACCCGCCCACAAGCAGCCACTCCCTGGCACAGGGAGTGCTTTTCCTGGCTTCAAAAACACCAAAAGAGTTCTCTGTTGGCCCTTTTGGATTCACATCCCTTCCCCGGTGCAGTCTTACTTGCTCTGAAGCTGGTCTCTGCAGCAAAGTATCTTAGTCCTGGTTGTGATGGAAAACAAACTTTAAATCTGACAAACATTGCATCAGTCTTATGTGACCTGGATTAATTTCAAGACTACAGTAATTCTTCTCTGAGGCTGTTTAATAATCACTTAAATGGTTAGTAACTCTAGGAAAATCTATTTCACATGAGTTTGTGTTATAACTACTACAATGTATCGTGCTTTGGTTTGTGTTTGATTTGTGGAACAGAATATTGTTTGCAAAGTAACTTGAATAAGTACTTTTGAAAGAAGAAAAGGAGTAAGCAAGTTCAGTGACAATAAAGTCAACTCTGCTGCTTTCTTGGTAGGTATTCTTACTTGTATTACCTTTAGCAGTAATTTCAGTTTCATGTTAAAAAATGCTGAAATTTTAATTAAAGAGCAACATGTTCATGTCAAATTTTATTTATTTGAGAGTAAATAGTAATGTATGTTCCTAATTTGGAAAAATAAATGGTAACTTAATTCTTATAAGTGGAATATCTTCCAAGGTCCTAGAGTTCTAGTAGAATATCACTTGTTTATAAAAATAGTTAAAGCGCTTATAAATCTGTTGCTGTTTACATTTGCTGTATATTAACCCTGGTAAGAAGCTATCTTCTGCTGTTCACTGGAAGGATGGGAGAGAGAACTGGAAGGGTAAAAGTGAGTTAAGATCAAGGCAGTTCAATAAGTGGAGCAAAAGATGCAAGAGAAAACAAAATTAAATTTGTTCACTATGTCCTGTTGTCAGGTAGATGTTCAGCCATCTCCAAAAAAACAGGCTTTCATCATGTGTAGTGGTTACTTGGGAAGACAAACACCTTAACTCTGAACATTTCTCCATTCCTCTCTCTTCTCCAGCTTTTATTGCTGAGCATGTGTGGTATGGGGTATACCTTCAATCAGTGCAGTCACCTGTCCCAGCTGCATCCTATCACATTTTCTTGTGACCATCTAGTCTATTTGCTCATGGGATGCGGAGTTTTCCATGAAGAGAAAAATCTTCTGATGGGCTGCAGAAGTAGAGACACAATGATAGCATTCCTAATGTCACTGAGACCATGAGAAGCATGTTTTTCCAAGTGAAGAAAGTTTAATATGTAGCTTTTACAATATTTTTTGGAGAAGAGAATATTTTGGCGAAGAGAAGGCTCTGAGGAGATCTTATAGTGGCCTTCCAGTATCTTAAGGGGGCCTACAAGAAAGCTGGGGAGGGACTTTTTAGAGTGTCAGCTAGTGATAGGACTAGGGGGAATGGAAAAAAAAAAAAAAAAAAACAGAAATGAGTAGATTCAGATTGGATGTGAAGAAGAAGTTTTTCACCATGAGCGTGGTGAGACACTGGAACAAGTTGCCCAGGAAGGTAGCAGAAGGCCCATGCCTGGAGGTTTTTAAAGCCAGGCTGGATGTGGCTCTGAGCAACCTCATCTAGTGTGCTCATGGCAGGGGGGTTGGAACTAGATGATCCTTGAGGTCCCTTCCAACCCTAACAATTCTATGGTTCTATGATATTGTTGGTGAAATATCACTCTAGGACCCCAGTTACAGAAAGATAAGATCATACTTTTGCCATGCCTGCCCACAGCCTTAGTGAAGTCACAGAAATAAATAGCCGTGCCCAGTGTCTTTTGCCATTCCTTGAGACCATCCGGTAGACTATAGCTGCCTTCTGCATGGTCTCACTAGAACAGGACTCATAGTATCCTTCCTAATATAGTCCTGCCAAAACTGTATTGGCTGTAAACATTGTAGGGCACAAGGGAAGAGTGAAATTTATTTGTGTGCACCAACGGCAAGCAAGAAAGAATAATGGGAACCACAGGAACTCAACATAATTACATAAAGTCCAGCAGAGCCAGCAAAACATGAAAACTAGTTTCAGGAACAAAAGCTATAAACCTTAATATGATCTTAAAAAAATAGGAAACAAAGTAATTCCTCACTTCCATAGAGCTGTAAACATTTTTATTTCTAGCTGAAGGAGCATGCCTTCTCATTGCCCATTGTCTCTTCTGTCTGGAGCCCCTACTTACTGGATCAGGATAAGGAAGAAAAGAAACCCCATCGTTTAGGCTGTGGATACATTATCACTGTTGTTTCTTCTGATTCCTGTTTCTCTCCTCCTTCATGCAATACACTATCTAGGAAGAAGATAATGGAGATGTAAAGCACCATATAACCATATGGAATGATGATATATGATGAAAGCCAAGTTTGGTGGCTTTAGATTCCCAAGTGACTCCTCCCATCCCATTCCTATAAATGTAGCTGCTTTATTCACATTATAGGGAGCTCAGTGCAGACAACACTCAGCTTCACAGATCAACACAGATAAGCTGCACTGCGTTTACTGACATATGGATAAACACAAACCTCGCTCATATAAACATGGAACAACAGAGATGGTCCAGTACCATACCTCTTCCCCAACTGATCAGACTGTAAATCCACTGGTGATATGTACATACTCCTTCATTCTCATATTTCACCAAACCCCACACATCCATAGATCCCTTAAATATTAACTAATGTCTACTTGATATCTGTGACCAGATTGCAGGGTGCTTATCCTGTCACCAGCTCAGATTTCCACTATTTTGGGGTGTGAGTATCCTCTTACTCACCAAGTAGTCTACTGCAAACACCTTTAGCTAATGGATACATATATCAGTCTTCCCACACCTCCTCCCCACACTAAAAATAGTGGTGATCAGGCACAGGGCTCAGTTAGAGAGACATACCACCCAACATCTTTTCTACTTACAGCTATCCTTATCTATTTCCCATTCTCTCTACGTTTATGTCCTATTTCTTTCCCTATCCATCATGATCTCTTGTTCTCTGTGGAGTTTTGGCCCTGGCTGGGGGCCAAATGCCCACCAAAGCTGCTCTATCACTCCCCTTCTTAGATGGCAAGGGGAGAGGGGAAAATATAACAAAAGACCAGTAATAAGGTAGAAAGAATTTAATAATGCTAAGCACAAGCAAAGACTGCACATGGAAGAAAAAGCAAAGAGAGATATTGTTTTCCACTCCTAGGGGATTTTAACCACCCCAACATTGGTTGGAAAAGTAGCATGGCTGGCTGTAGGCAATCCAGGAGGCTCCTGGAGTGCATAGATGACAACTTCTTAAGATAAGAAATTAACAGCTCTACACGAGGGGGTGTGTTATTGGACCTGTTGGTCACAAAAGCAAGCAAAGTCGTCAAGCGAATGAAGCCTAGGCTGCAGCAATCATACAGTAGTGCATTTCACTGTCCTAAGGTGTATGAAGCCCATGAGAATCATAGTTAGGACCTTAAATTTCAGGAAAGCAAACTTCAGGGTCTTCAAGGAGTTAGTAAATAGGACTGAGTCAGAAACAGCCCTCAGGGACAAGAGAGCCGAACAGAGCTGGCAGACCTTTAAGGATGCTTTCAACAGAGCAAAAAATATCTTAATCCCCACTTGTAAAAAATTGGGCAAGGAAGACAAGAGACCACCATGGCTGAGCCATGACCTGCTGGTCAAACTAAAGGGCAAGTTGGGACTACACAGGAAATGGAAGAAGAGATAGGCATGCTGGGAAGAGTATAGGGACATTGCCTGGTTGTGTAGAGATGAGGTAAGGGAGGCCAAGACATAGCTGGAACTGAACTTGGCAAGAGATGTAAAGAAAAACAAGAAAGGCTTCTACAGGTACGTTAACCAGAAAAGGAAGCATAAAGAAAGTGTACCCTGCCCTGCCCTGATGAGCAACAGTGGGGAACTTGTATCAACAGATGAGAAGGCTGAGATTCTCAACAACTGTTTTGCCTCAGTCTTCACTGGCAAACCCTCTCCTCATGGATCTCATGTTGAGGGGCCACAAGTTGGAGACCAGGAAGGCAAAGTCCCTCCCACTGTAAGTGAAGACAAGGTGCAAGATCATCTGAGGAACCTGAAGGTACACAAGTGGATTGGTCTTGAGGAAATGCATCCCAGAGTCCTGAGGGAATTAGCTGATGTAATTTCCAAGCCATTCTCCATGATATTTGAAACCTCATGGCAATCTGGTGAAGTCCCTGGTGACTGGAAGAAAGGAAACATCACACCGATTTTTAAAAAGGGTAGAAAGGAGGACCTTGGAACTACTGTCCTGTCAGACTCATCTCTGTGGCTGGGAAGATCGTGGAACAGATCCTCCTAGATGCATGCTAAGGCACATGGAGGACAGGCAGGTGATTCAAGACAGCCAGCATGGCTTTACTAGGGGCAGGTCCTGCCTGACCAGCCTAGTGGCTTTCTACAATAAAGTGACTATGTCAATAGATAAGGGATGGCTTATGGTCATGTTCTATCTGGACTTCTGCAAGGCCTTTGACACAGTCCCCCCACAACATACTACTGACAAAGTATTTGGATTTGGACTGTTCAGTGGATAATGAATTGGTTGGATGGTTGCATCCAGAGGATGGTGCTTGATGGCTTAAAGTCCAGATGGAGAGCAGTGACAGGTGGTGTCCCTCAGGGGTCCATACTGGGACCTGTGATGTTTAATATTTTTAGCAATGATATAGACAGTGGAATCAAGTGCACCATCAGCAAGTTTGCAGATGACACCAAGCTGTGTGGTGTTGTTGATACACCAGAGGGATGGGATGTCATCCAGAGGGACCTGGACAACCTGGAGAGGTGGGTCTAGATGAAACTCATGAGGTTCAACAAGAGCAAGTGCAGGGTTCTGCATCTGGGCCAGAACATACTAGAGGATGAGGTGACAGAAAGCAGACCTGAGGAAAAGGGCGTGAGGGTGCTGATAGACGAGAAGCTGGACATAAGCAGACAGTGTGCACTTGCAGCCCAGAAGGCCAGTCTCATCCTGGGCTGCATCAAAAGATGTGTTGCCAGCAGATCCAGAGAGGTGACTCTGCCACCTTACTCTGCTCTGGTGAGACCTCACCTGGAGTACTGCATCCAGGTCTGGATCCCTCAATATAGGAAGGACACGGTCTTGATGGAGTGTGTCCAGAGGAGGGCCACAAAAATGATCAGGGGGTTGGAGAACCTCTGCTAGGAGGACAGGCTGAAGGAGCTGGGGTTGTTCAGCCTGGAGAAGAGGAGGCTCCAGGGAGACTTAATAGTGACCTTCCAGTACCTGAAGGGGGCCTACACGAAGGATAGAGACAGACTGCTTACAAAGGCCTGTGGTGATAGGACAAGGGGCAATGGTTTCAAACTAGAAAAGAGAAAATATTGACAGGATGTTAGGAACAGATTCTTTGCTATGAGGGTGGTGGAACACTGGAACAGGTTGCCCAGGAGGTGGTTGGGGCCCCATCCCTGGAGATATTCAAGGTGAGGCCAACTGGGGATCTGGGTGGCCTGGTCTAGTTGAGGATGTCCCTGCTGATTGGAGGGAGGGTTGGACTGGATGACCTTAAGAAATCCCTTCCAGCTTGGACCATTCTATGATTCCCATCCACAGATGATCTTTGGTCCCAGGAAGCAGGGTTCTAACATGTGTGGCGGTTGTTCTGAAGGACAGACACCATGGACAAATATCCCCACACTTCCTTCTTTCACTTGGTATACATATCTGAGCTGACATCATATGAGCCTTTGGCCAGTTTGGGTCGGCTGGCCTATCTGTCCCCTCCCAAATCTTGCCCACCCCTCAATGTACTCTTGAGGCAGGTAAATGTTGGAAATGCAAAGCCCAGGTGCTCATTCAGCAGTAGCCAAAACACTGGTTTGTTATCAACAACCAGCTGCAACACTGCAAAACACAGCACTAGAAAGATGCTCTGAGGAGAATTAACTCCAGCTCAACCAAACTTAATACATTCTCATAGGCCTTGCCTTTTCCCAGACACACAATTTGCTCTACTAGACACCACTTTGCTGCAGTTCTACCCCACTTTGTTACTTTTGATACCAATACCTGGGCAATCTTGGCCTTAGGGGTACAACCAATAAAGCTACTGGGACACTGCCAGCAGGAATGTCTTGGACACATTCTAGAGAGCACCACTATGCAAGACCAGCAGTGCCTGAAATTCAACTTGTTGCATAGCTACAGCCTAAATTCCTGTAACATCCAGGTGCTCCTCATGACACTGCTTCTTGCTCTAACACACATTTCTGTGTGTTACAGGAGCTGAGACTTTGGGCTGGGGCTTCTTTACCCATTTGCATAGCTTCACACCTAGGAGCTATATGAGGTGGGTAAAGGATGACTCTTGGAATAACCCAGCAGGACTCCTTTCCTCATATGGTGCTTTAAGACTTTCTGCATTTGGAAATAAGCTTTAGGCAGTCATAAGTGAGCATTTTGAGCATGGTTGGATAGGGACTGCCCTGAGGATGGGAATAGGAATGGGAGCCAGGATGACCTGGGCACAGGCCAGGCCCTGTCCTCTCCCTCCAGCCACTGTGTGTAATGGGCAGAGCTAAGGGTGGCAGCTGTCCCCTTCAGTGTCCCCAGGAGCAAGGATGGATTGGACAGAAGTTGGGTTCAGGGCCATATTCTGGAACAAAGCTGAGGTGAAGCTCCTGGGCCCTGGGCAAGGCGGGGCCAACGAGGCCGTAAGGAGGAGGCAGGGATGAATGAATCCCCTGACAGTCCCCTGCTATCATAACACGGGTCTTCTTTGGAGTTGCAAAGAAGAGCTACCAAAACATAACAAACTTTTCCCAATGTTTACATGTTTTGACTTCTTTTTCATACTGAAACACAGTGAAATATTGAAAATTTTTAACTGGGCTGCAAAACTTTAAATTTTTGAGGATCAGCAATAAAACTATCACTTTTATTTGTTAGGTGGATTCATAGGACAAACAAAAAACAGATTGAAAAAAAGTCATGCCATAAGGGAAAACAACATAAACCTTATTTTCATAACAAAATAAAATAAAATATAATCTCTCCTCATAAGATTATTCCCTCTGGCCCTTACGTTTGCGTAAAACTATAAAGAAATCATTCAAATAGCAGCATGGTATTGTCATGCCTTACAAAAATATTCAAATATTAAAATAATTCAGAAATATGACTGCAGGATTAGTCCAAGGTCTGGAAGATCCACCTGCTGTGAATAATTAAAATAGATCAGTTTATTTATTTCTTCAAGTGTACTTTATGAAGCAACTCTTATGATACTCTGAAATTAGCTATACTTAGAACACTACAGATTTCTGGGAACAAAGAAACATATTTTCAAGTGCACCAAAACAAAATAAACAAACACAGAATCAATTACTTGACTTGAAAAATAATAACACGACTATATATTTAATAATATCAATTGCAAAAAACTTATTTGCAAACACTTTAAAGTTACCAAGTTTAAGTATTTTTTCATATTGTTTATAATGCTTTATCTTAAATATTATCTAATATACATGTCTTTGTCCGGCAAACACACTCCAAAATGTTTGAAGAAAGTCACCTAAAAAAGGAAATGGCTTTAAAAAAGCAATAAAACACACTTCAGCAAAAGAGGGATAGGGAAGGATAAGGTAGGATAGGAGAGGGAAGGGAAGGGAAGGGAAGGGAAGGGAAGGGAAGGGAAGGGAAGGGAAGGGAAGGGAAGGGAAGGGAAGGGAAGGGAAGGGAAGGGAAGGGAAGGGAAGGGAAGGGAAGGGAAGGGAAGGGAAGGGAAGGGAAGGGAAGGGAAGGGAAGGGAAGGGAAGGGAAGGGAAGGGAAGGGAAGGGAAGGGAAGGGAAACGCTTGTAATGTAAAACTGAAATTCAAGTTGTAAAATTTATGTTGAGAAATTTACATTCAGAATCATGAACAGTTGTGGTCAGTAATATGTATTGTCAACTGACTCAATCACCAACGATTGCTGCTTGATTTATGTATCTATTGTTAAGAAAAAGATGATGTGTTCTGCCCTCCTAACATCTTAGCCCTTGGTCATCCATGTTTTCTAGTCATCTTGTCTATTTATACTCTCTTGGAATATTCCTTGACTACTAAACCTAAACAAATAAACCCAGAACAACTCACATCCAAGTCTGTCCTCTTTTTCTGTTCCTATCCAGAAAATTGGGATGTTCTGCAAACAGAAATGATCAACCAGCATTTCATCAGTATGTGCACTAAGTTAGAACGATAAAAAATACTGAAATTTTTCAGCTATGGGCTTATAAAATGAAAATCAATAGTAATATCAAATGTCTCTGAATGAATGATTATAATGAGCATAATTGTCCATATGATTTCCACCAGACTTCATTAGTAATATTCATACAATGGGCTTTTTATTGTGCTGTTGTTGTTGGCTGCAAAGAAAATATTAAAATGATCCTACCACTTAGACCAGACTAGAGCATTCAATGGAAGCCTCGGGCAGTTGAAGTTCTATCATCTACAAAAGTGCATTCCGACAGTAATCCTCTCTGTGGCTTGTGGATGTAATGGCAGTTTTATAAATATTACAGCCAGCACTTTACCTTGCAGCTGTGGAGCACTGCAAAACTAAAAGCAAATCAAAATGCTATCAAAACAGTCATCCTTTTTTATTATTATTTTTATTATTCTGCCACTGGTATTGTGATGTTAGAGTTACAGATGAATATCGAGTAAAGTGAATTGTGATCTTTATGTTATGTGTTTTTGTGTGCAGTTATGTGTATGAACAGAAAAAATATTTCACAAATATTTTTATTTTAGATTAAATTCTAGAAATATACTCTTCACTGAGAATAGGTAAGGAATGAGAGAAGTTTAGTGTATCAATCTTAAATTGCCAGAAAAGGAGAAGAGCTCACAATCCAGTGAAAGTCAAATTTATGACTGGAACTCAAAAACTATTCATTAATTACGTTAAGTCTAGTTTCTTATTCTGCAGTATTGAGAATAACATGAAAAAAAAAAAAACTTTGATGAATACAGATTGAATAAAGATCAGTTTCTACTTCCTTCACCTCAGAACTCTTTGAGGCTTTGCTATCATCTCAGATAGTTATGGATGCATAGTACCAATGGGCTTGTTAAAGACATTGAATAATTGTGTTTCAAAACAGCCAAAGTGTAAAGGACCTGAGAGCATTACTCATACTGAACATCTTTGCACATCAGTACTTCAAAACCCTCTACTTTTGTTGCAATTTAGGAGCAAGTAAACTATTTTGCTAAATTGGAGCATGTGAAAGACATTTTACTTCACTGAGGTAAGACAGGAAAATCATGCCAGTCTGCAAATGAAGAACACAGAGCATCTTGAGGCATTTTTCTTAAAGCAATTTTCCTAGAGAGCTAGTGCTAAACTACAGTCACTGTATTTTTGGCCACCTGCCAGCAGTCAGCTACTTAAATGCACTGCAAACCAACACAAAGAAAACATGGGGAAAAAAGTCAGATTTTGGGGACATCCCATAGTCTTCAATATAGTTAATTAAGAATTGGGCGAAATAGAATATTGCAATCAGAATGAAACTCACAATATGTGAACCAGAAATAACTAATCTAGAGAAATATAGTTTAACAGAATATGGCAATGAATACACCTAAGAGTTATACAATTTTTATATTCAGATAGACTTACAAAAACACTAGGATCACTGCAGAACTCAGAAAGTAGAACAAATGTTTAATATATTTTTCTATTACAAATAAAAGAAGTTACTAACGGTTGGATTATTTTTCCCTAGAGTATAAAACTTGATTGATCTTCATTTGAGGTACCATTTTTTCTCCTGAATAGTCATTCACAAATAAAACTTTCACATATAACTAAAAACAAACAAACTTAAAAGTATTTAAAAATTAACATAGAGTTTATCAAAATAATTTATCACATGGCAAACAATTTCAGAGTCTAATTTCTGTTTCTGAGAAATTCTACAATATTCAGCACCTGAGTAGTATGGATTCAGAAGAAAAAGATAATTGTCTCTTCAGTCAATAAAACCATATAAAGAATGATGTGTTGCTCTTCAGAATACTTTATTTTGAATGTTTAGAATCTTTATTTATTCCAGATTGTCTGTGGCTACATCTGTATTGATAAATTTGGCAGAAATATCAAACACTGCCCTTCTCACCCCCTCACTCCCCTACCCTTGATTATCTGGTTGAGATTATGTTGGTTATCTTCACAAAATAAGCTACAAAAAAAAAAATCATTGTCTACATTCTCTACAGGATAATCATGTCTATTTTAGGCCTTTTATTCCAGGACAGAAGTAATACAAAAGTAGATAAACCAACCCCTAAATATTATACAGACAAAAGGTACTAATCTGAAGTTTCACAGACTGTCTTCATTACATCAACTTTAAAATGAAAGAAAAAGTGAGACATTACTTTCCCTTCACACATATGCTGCATTCAAAAACAGTAAAACAATAAGTTTTCCATTAGCAAAGGAAGAATTTACAGTTACCTCAGCATTCACACCCCAGAAACATCTGTAGGACCATTTTTCTCTACACAGTAACTCTTTACTCAAGCATTTTATAATGATTTTTTTTCTTATTTTTTTCTCTGTCAGTCTCATCAAGCCATTAATCATTTTTGTTGTTCTTTTCTAAATTCACTCTAATGCCAATTTTTATTCTTCTTTCTCCTGGTGTTACAAGCATCAAAAAATAAGAAGTTATTAACCGACAATATTCATTGAATCTTCACTGGAGCACAATAAATGCATGTGTGACATAGTAATAAATCTTTTCAGTCAGGTTTGTTGTTGTTCTGGGGTATTTTAACAGTTTTTAAACAGTTTATTTCTCTACCAAAAATCTTTGATAAACAAAAAAGCCTTGATATTTACTGAAAATTTAATATTTTAAATATAACTACTAATAGTATAATGCAGTGAACCTATGACATTTGAGACAAAATCAGCAAATTAAACTACAATCACTACCTTATGAATATTCTCTATTCATCCATATGGAAATGAGAATAGTCTGTTACCTTATTCTAAAGTGTGTCTTCTCGATCTAACAAAAGAATGCTAATGTATTAGTCGGCCTTTTGGGAGAACCATGTAGTTGATAGTATAGACAAATATTTCTAACTCCAAAAAGGCAAAAATGTGACTGTTGACCAGGAAGAAAAAAACATCTTACTTCTGTACTTCTTTAGTCAAGCACATGGATAGCTCTATTTCTTGTCAGTTCAGTAACTGTAATTCATGACTGGTAAATTTATCAGCTATTTGTCTTTTTCTTCAGGTATATTTCTTTTCTTTCTCAGGAGACTGACAAGTTTGGTTGTTTTTTTTTTTGGTTTTTTTTTTTTTTTTTGTGTGTGTGTGCATGTGTGTGTGTGTTTTGGTTTGGTTTATTTTGTTGGGTGATTTTGGTTTTGTTTATGTTTTTTTGTTTTTCTCTCCCCTAGAGACTGTATGGAACTTCCAAACTCACATACAATTCAATGACAAAGGAGTTTCAAGAATCTTCTCTCGTGTTACAAGTGTGTGTTGGTGATGTCTAGAAGGAAATACTTGTCTTCACTGTCAAGACTTCAACTGAGAATTAAGCCTAGTCTATGTAGGAGTTAGACATCAATTATAACTATTTATTGGCCTGCTAATATGACTAATAGTCAAATAAAGTAAAATTATACTAAAAATAGACATCCTTCAAAATTACAATGTGAATAAGATTACAGTATAAGAATACATTGAGTCTTGCTGTAGCAGTGTAATTATATACAAGTGACAGAGTTTTAAAAAACTTTGAATCACAGATTTTAAATTTGAAGCTACGTGCTCATTAGTTTACTATTTTGGATAAAGTTGTGGTTATAACTGACAAAATTTCATGAAAATCCAGGGTACAACCTTTAAATGTTAAATTCTACCCTTTGCACTACAAAATTCATATTGATTTCAAATTGAATTATCATTTTACCACTAACACCTAATATTTTGTTACTTGTACTGTTAACTCTAAAAGGAAAGAAAGAAACCAAAACAACTAACTCTTCATCTCTGCCTCCTCTAGGCATAGTGTGTCTTACCTATGACTGGAACAATTAAGAGCTACTGCAATAAAAGTCATACTATGCCCCTGTGAAAATCTGTGACTGAAAGCTTAGAAGAATTCCAATGTAAACAACTTATGGTAAAATATAACTCACAACTCTTTTGACAAAGTGAAGATGTTTGTATGATCTCCTCTTGTGTAAGCAAGAAAGACTGTTTGAAAGCCAGTGAAAAAGCTAACCAACTAACCACAGATACTGTGGGTTTCAATGCAAAAAGAAACAAGTGTTTTTATGGATTTCCATGGAATAGAGTTTTGCAAGTATTGATACAACATCACTAATTCCACTTGACTCATTCATAAGAAGAGTGAGCAGCTCAGGATTATACATGCTAAATGCATTATAACTTTGAAAAAGGTCAAAATCAAGTGTAGATTGATCAACCTTTTGTGTTTCAGTTTCCCTTGCTTCTTGTTCTTTTTTAACTTGCACTTAAATATGATAATTTACTTGAAATAACTCTATTAACCAGTAGATTAAGAAAATGTAAGTCATTGTGCCAGGTTACACCCATCCTTGATGGGGACTGAAAGGAACCCAGTCCCTAGGTGGACAAAAGAAACCTGATCCAGGTGGGCAGAGAGAGAGATCTGGTTTCCCCTGTCCCAGGAGGAGGGGTCCCCCTGGGGCAAAGGTCATCTATTCCACTCCCCCTTCCCGTCCAGCAAGCCTGTTTAAAGGGCAGACAACTTTTGGTTCTCTATTTCCTTCTGCCTCGTCTGCTCAATAAGACCCTGCTGTTCCTGCTTCCTGCATTTTTACCACATGGCTGTCCTACTCTATGCTGCATCCACACTTTCTAAAGAACTGAATCCACCTGCATCAAGGGAATCCAATGCCAGCTGGGCCTGATTTTGTATATTTTTCTATTTACCCTTTACCTTATACCTTTGCAACCTTTCCTGTTACTGATATATGTATATATCAGTATATATATATATATATATAAATTACCTTTTTTACTTCCAGACCGATTCCAGGCTGGAAGAAACCTCTGAGATCATCAAGTCCAGCCATTTCGTCCAATCCACCAAGTCTGTCACTACACCATGTCCCCAAGTACCAGATCAGTATGGCTTTTAAACACGTCCAGGGATGGCAATTCAACCACCTCCCTAGGCAGCCTGTTACAGTGCCTGACAACCCTTTCCAGTCTAAACCTCTCCTGGCACATTTTGGGGCCATTCCCTCTTGTTCTATCATTAGACACTTGTAAGAAGAGATCAATGCCTACGTCTCCATAACCTCCTTTCAGGTAGTTGTAGAGAGCAATAAAGTATCCCCTCAGCCTCCTTTTTCATAGTCTAAACAGCCCTAGTTCCCTCAGTAGCTCCTCACAGGACTTGTTCTCCGGGCCCTTCACCTTCATAGACTTTCTCAGTACCTGCTTCTGTGCCTTGATGTCTCTCCTGTACTGTGATGCCCAAAACTGAACACAGGACTCAAAGTGTGGCCTCATCAACACTGAGTACAGAAATACAATCACCACCTTGGTCCTGCTGGCCAGACTATTTCTAATAAGGCCAGGATGACCTTCTTGGTCACCTGGACACATTGCTGGCTCATATTCATCCACTTGGCAATCAGTACCCCTGTCATGGTAGGGCCAAACAGGCCCAACATAAACCCAAAAAGACCCTGATGTGTCTAGATGGTCCTCCCCCTGCCCCCTCCTTTCTGCAGAAAGTTGGAGTAACGTGGCAAAAAGAACAAAGGGGACAGAACCCTGTGTGTCTGGTAAACAACTCTCTTTCTGGGGTAAGAGCACATGTACTGGCCACTGCTCCCTCACCAGGCCTATGTTTCTGCCTTTTATGGCCACAGCCTGGCAGAACTCCTTTTCATTGGGTAACTATGTGCTGGCTTCAGTTGTCCTGTTGGCCCAATTGAATCTCAGGCAAGATACATATATTTCTAGTCGCCTGGCCTTGCTTGAACCTGCTTTGCATCGGACCTTGCTTGAAGCTGCCTCAAGTTGCCCTGCCTCACCTCAAGTTGCCCAGTCCAGAGTCTGGAATAAAAGCTGCAAGCCTACCCACTGCAAGCTAGAGAAGCCACAAACCTTGATGTTAAAACCATGCCTTTCTTCCCCTTGCAACCAGAGTTTTTCCCATGCCTCAGTTTACTTAGGACAAAGTAAGTGTCTGTGGTGAATCGTGCCGTACAGCCTGCCATCCTGCTGAAGCCAGACCAGACCTGAGATCATGTGGCATTTCCTGCTGGCACCATGCCGTGCCTGGTGCATGAGAGCACCCCAAAACCCTCAACAGCTAATACACAGCAACAACAATCCCCACGTGGGTGGAATCAGCTGTGAGCAATTAATTAATTGCCTCTTTGGCTTAATGGTTCTTATCGAGTCTCCCCCTGCTGTGGTTGTGTGCCATTTTACTCCTGGGGATTCTCTCTTTCCATGTTATTTCCTCACGGTTTGTATAAAATTGTTAAAACTGTTGTATTTCCCTGAATACTGTACTTTCCCATTGTAACTACATATTCTAACTGTATATTGAGCCTATTCGATACATTTTTGGCATTTTTCATATTAATAGCAAGTTATTAATATCTTTATTAATATCCATGCTTGCCATTATCTTAATTATAAATTCAAAAAATTCCATAACTACCCCCAGGTTCTTTTCTGCCACACAGTTCTCTTCCTCAAGCTTGTAGCAGTGCATGGGGTTTTTGTGGTCCAGGTGCAGGACCCGGCACTTGGCCTTGTTGAAACTTATACAGTTGACCTCAGCCCATCGGTCCAACCCATCCAGGTCCCTTTGTAGAGCCTCTCTACCCTCAAGCAGAACAACACTCCCACCTAATTCTGCGTTGTCTGCAAACTTACTGAGGGTGCATCCAGCCAGTGCTTCACCCGGTAGAGTGTGTGCTCATCTAAGCCACGAGCAGCCAGGTTTTTAATGAGAATGCCACGAGAAACCATGTCAAAGGCCTTATGGAAGTCCAGGTAAAGAACATCCACAGCCTTTCCCTCATCCACTAGCTGGATCATCTTGTCATAGAAGGATATCACTTTCGTCAGGCAGGACCCAACCTTCATAAGCCCATGCTGATAGGACCAGATTACCTGGTTGTCCTATATATGGTGTTCAATGACACTCCAAATGATCTTCTTCATGACCTTCCCTGGCACCAAGGTCAGACTGCCAGGCCTGTAATTCCCCGGATCCTCCCTTTGGGCTTTCTTATAGATGGGAGTCACATTTGCTGCCCTCTATACCCTGGGACCTCCCCAGACAGCCAGGACAGCTGGTGAATGATAAAAAGAAGCTTGGTGAGCACGTCCACCAGCTCCTTCAGTACCCTTGCGTGCAATCCATCCAGCCCCCATAGAGTTGTGTGTGTTTAAGCAGTGTAGCACTTATGACCATATGCTTAACACTGGTGTAGTTAAACTGAATTGTTACAAGAAGAAAGAGATTTGCAGACAACTACTCTGAAACAGTGATATATTTTTCATTATTTTATTTTCCCAGTGATTACTCCCTGTAGATCTTTCAGAGTTTACCTTATCTGCTTCCCTCATGGACAGGTTTTCACTGTTTAATATCTACTGACTAGTCATAATTCTTTGCTCTCACCTCTTGCACTTTTCTCCTCACTCTCGGTGGCCAAACCACAATCTCCACGGATGTTGTAGCTGTCCACTACTGAAGGAAATAGTGAGCAATAATGAATAAAGTGCCAGATTGTTACTCCTTATTATCTGTTTTCTGATGTTATTTAGGAAGTCACAAAACCTTACCAGTAGAAACTGACTTCTCATACAGTCAGCAAGGCTTTTACATCTGAATGGCATTGATCTAAGTACTTTCCTGACAGGGAATGTATTTAAACAAGGGTTTTCCTGTTTTAGGATTTCCTGAACAAGGGACCACAACTAATGTCAGAGTTACACGATAATAAAAAAAAAAAAAATATTTTGACCCAAAGTAAGTTATAGGAATTAGTCAGATATTTTATATTATAATTCCCCAAAACTTACTAACTCAGCAGAAATTTTACTTTTTTTTCCTTTCGTCCTCTTTCAATAACTAGGTTTTACTATATGTTTCTGCAAACCATGAAGTGAATTGAGAACCTGATAGACCCAGATCAGTATGTACATTAATCCACTGTGATAGCAATTGAAACCATGTAAGAAGCCAAATACGAGGGATGAAATTTGAAATTATGTGCATTTTCTTCTCCCTGAGAGCCAGAGGTCAGTTGCTAATATTTTATTCTATATTGATTTTCAGTGTAAATGTTAGCTTAAAAATTAGCTGTCCTGCAATCCTCTTGCTTAAAAAATTTTAATGTTTCAATTTCATTTTTGGAGCAGACCGAAGCCTTATTATGTTGATTTAAGTCTGATTCTTCATTTCCAGCCAAAGACTATAATACATAAGTTATGCTTTTGTCATAGGTGGTAGAAAGTATCCAATTATTCATATTTGTTCTGGTTTTGAGCCACAAGCTGCCCAGAGCAAAAAGACAGAAAAGATATCTTACGCCTTTTCAGGGAGTAAAAATAAAAACGCTGCACAACTGGATTGGAGGTTTAAATGGCAATTCTATTTACAAATATATACAAAAGGCATTCAGGTAAATGAATAGATTCACAAACTAGGCTCAGCCTTTCACCTGGCCCTACCAGGTCAAAACCTTCCAGAGCCTTCCAGAAACCTCCACCCCAGCCAGTCTGAGCAGGACAAAACTGCCCCCTAATTGTGCAGCTGGAAATTCCCTGCTAGCCAAAACCATCTCCCCAACATGAGATAAAGCATGTGCTCCTCCCAGGAAGGAGAGAGAGGAGAACAATATCACCCAGACACTGTCCTTAAATAAGGAGATACCTGAAAATGGAATAGAATAACACTTTATGATATCCTGGGATGACCTGTTGTGATGGTTTGAAACTGTCTTTTTAATTTTTCCTCACAAAGTTCATAACAGAGAAAGTGAAAGAGTGTAAATAAGTCACTATTGGGTGTAAGAAAGCAAAATATTGATTGTTCTAAACACTTCCATTGGATAGATAGAAATGTTTAAGAACTATTACCCAAAACAAAGTGGGACACTCTGCACATTCTGCATTCTGCAGTCAGGGCAGTTGCTGGGCTGTCTGGCTGCTGTTTTCTTCTTCTTCTCTTCTGGCTGAAGATAACACGTACTGACCTTGGCAGCTAAGTTAACAACTTTCTGCTCTAACTAACTCTGCTTTCTGTCCAAGGGGGGTTCTGGGGGGGAAGCTCCTGGGAGAGGGAGGCCCCTTTGGGAAGGGTCCCCTTTGGGGGGAAGCAAAGGGAGATTGGTTGTGCTTTTCTGTTGATTGCATATATTTGTAAATGTTGTGAATTTTGTATATTTGTACATATTCACTGCATTTCATCATAGATTGTAGATTCTGCTTTGTAAATACAGCTTTCATTTGCTTCCAGACTGGGCTAGCCTGGTTATTGTCGGTGGGGGGCGAATTTCAGCTCACACTGACACACCTGTCTATCCCCCTGAGACTTTCTATCTCTGGAGGACCTTTTTCTTTGTGGTTGTCTTAAAGGCATCTGAGCTTCAAAACCATCACAATATTACAAAGTAATAACTAAAGTATACACTGATAATACGGAAAAAATAGAATCATAGAATCATAGAAGTCAGGTATTTGCAAGAAAATTATTAATAGACAGTCCTAAATAAATTAGTTTAATAAAAATGTCCTTGGATAGATTTTGCTATTTACATCAGAAAGACATGAGTTTTAAAATCCCATCTCAATCACTTGTCCATAAACCTAATATTATTAGTTTAAATAATTTTTAAAACTATTGATTAAAATGATGCTATTTATTTGTCAAATAAAGCCATGAGAATTATATAATTGTGTATTTCAATGATTATATCCCCACACAAACAAAGGCTAAATAGGATCCATATTATAATCTATTATCATATTTTGGGAATATAAAAACTGAAATGTTACATTGCTGGTGGAGAACACATTAAAACATAGTTGCCAGTCTAACAGGTCTCCATTTTAATGACTGATTTATCTTTTCTATTCCATGATAATGCAGTAGCAGCCTGTTTTCAAAATGCTAAAAACCTCAAGGTTTTGTATTGTAATTTCTAGAATCATTGACTAGAACTGCAAACTATTGTACATTATTGTCAATAACAAAATAATTACACAAACAAATAGATATGCTTCCCACAATGTGCAATTTTGTTTGATTTTTTTTCTACTACAGTGCCACTTTTAGAATATCACAGAATCAGAGAATGTTAGGGGCTGGAAGGGCACTTGAAAGATCATCTAGTCCAACCCCCTATCAGAGCAGGATCACCTAGAGCAGATTACACTGGAATATATCCAGATGTGTTTTGAATATCTCCAGAGAGGGAGACTCCACAACCCCCCTAGACAGTCTGTCCCAGTGTTCCATCATCCTCACACTGAAAACTTTTTTCCACATGTTTACATGGAATTACTTATGCCTCAACTTCCACCCATTGACCCTTGTTCTGTCATTGGGCATCACTGAGACTGGCTGCATTCTCTCAGCACTCACAATTTCTGTAAATGTTAATGAGGACACTCCTCAGTCTTTTCTTCTCCAAGCTAAAGAGACCCAGCTCCCTCAGTCTCTGCTCATAAGGAAGATGTTCCCCTCCCCTAATCATCTTTGTGGCTCTGCACTGGACTCTTTCAAGCAGCTCCCTGTGCTTCCTGAACTGCAGAGCCCAGGACTAGATACAATACTCCAGATGCAGCCTCACCAGGGCAGAGTAGAGGGGGAGGGGAACCTCTCTCAACCTACTAACCACACCCTTTCTAACACTACCCAGAATGGCATTGGTCGTCTTGGCACAAGAGCACGTTGCTGGCTCATGGTCAACTTCCCATCCACTAGGACCTCCAGGTCCTTTTCCCCTTTGCTGCTCTCCAACAGGTCAGTCCCCAACCTGTGCTGATACCTGGGGTTGTTCTTTCCCAGGTGCAAGACTCTACACTTGCCCTTGTTGAATTTCACTCAAATTCTCCCTGCCCAGATTTCCAGCCTCTCTAAATCTCACTGAATTGCAGCAGCACAACCTTCCAGTGTGTCAGCCACTCCACCAGTTTGGTGTCATCAGCAAACTTGCTGACAGTGCTCTCTGTTCCCTCATCCTGGTCGTTGATGAATATATTGAATAGTACTAGTCCCAGTACTGACCCCTAAGGGATCCCACTAGACAGAGGCCTCCAACTCCATCCCATCGACCACAACTCTCTAACTTCTTCCCTTCAACCAGTTCTCAACCCACCTCACTACCTGATCATCCAGACCATACTTCCTCAGTTCAGCTGCAAGGATGCTGAGGGAGAAGGTGTCAAACCACATTCACTGCTCTACCATCATCTAGCCATCTGGTTACATCCTCATAAAAGGCTATCAGGTTGGTCAAACATGACCTTTCAACTCCATTGCAAATGTTATTTATTGGTACCATAAACAAAAATATTACTAACTGTTAAAACAATTTGGGTGGTAGTAAATGTAGAGATTTACCCAAAAATATCCCCTTATTTTATTACTGCAGCTTGATAGAAGTGATACTGGAAGCTTTATATTTAATTTAAGGAAGTTAAAGTACCGTTTTTCACTACATTTAACCTATTGCCCCTCCCAGTCATTGTGAATAATATCTCTATGATAGCGAGCTTCAGAGTGAAAAAACACAACAGTGAGAACAGGTGACAGAAAAAGAGAAAAATAAATACTCATAGGTATTACATTTTCTTCTATATATTCCATAAAGAGAATTAATGGATTTACATTTTTAATCTGTTGAAAACAAACAAACAAAAAACCCAGAGAAAACTAAAGAAATTTTCTTCATGTCCATGTTTATACATATTTCCACCACTCACACTCTGGACGCTTCAGGATGCTGCTGACTCCAGTTGTTACAGACATTCCCAGCATTCTCTTTCACTGATGGAAATAGATTTCACTGTATTTGAATAAGACATTTGAGAGATTATTGCAAAGTATCACTTCAAGAAAAGGACATCCATTTAGTAGGCATTTGCTTAGCTCACATCTATACCAAGGAACTTGCTCTGTGGAACTCCATCCGTTTAAATACAGGTTTTTTCCAATGATTATAAGTTGCCTTTTAGTATGGGAAACAAATTTTATCACGAAGACAAATCCAGATATTGTCTAACTTAGCAAGCCAAGTGTTATCATTGTCAGCAGAATTGTTCTCTGTTCTGTTTGATGTTTATCTTCATGGTTGATTTTCAGTGTATTTTGAGATGTCTTAACATAACAGGTAAAACAGAGCAGGCTGGAGGCATAAACCAGTTTCATGTTAAGTTTTATTCTAAGTTAATATTACCCATACAAGCAATGTTCTCAAACATTAGAATAACAAATACATTTGAAAGTTAAAAAAGATTGCTATGACTGCATCAGCCTTCTGTCTTTGCTGGGTTTCCACCCACTGTGTTAATTAAGATAGTGGTTATAAGGACAAAATAGTTTTATTGGCAAGGACCAAGACATTGAACAACAGGTCACAACACTTAACAAAATTAAAAAGGGATAAATTATAAGCTATGGAAAACAGGCAAACATGCTGCTTTGGGGCCAGACAGATCGTCTCTTGCCCCGAAAAGGGACAAAAGAATGAGACTCACACAAACGGATTGGAGAGTGATGGAAAGTTTAAATGGAAAAGCAATTGGTGAAGCTACAGAGAACTACAAGCTACAAAGCATAGTGACAAAGAGTATCCCAAAGCTTACAGAGCCCGTTAATAATTCCCAGAGCTTCCCAATCCTTCCCTTCTTCCCACCTGAGGGTAAACCCAAACCCCCCAGGGCTCTTTCTTCCCCCTCCCGCTGCTAGGCAAGTCTCAGGCTGGCCAGGTCTGAGACTGCCCCCTCCCTCCATCCTCCTCCTGGCATTAGGCCTAGACAGGCTTAAGAGGCCTTGAGGATACTCCCCCCGGCATTACCCGATAAGAGAGGACATCTCCCATGGGAGCAGAGAGGGAAGAAAGAGGAAGAGAATGACTTTGCAGATGGCCTTATAGGGTGCAGGACTTATGGGTCGAAATACGTCGTTTCCTGTGTCCACCCCTGTGGGTGGGCACCCAGGACACCAGAGGTGTATCTCATACGGCAGTGGCAGGGGGCACCCAGCCTAAACTGCCACAGTGGAACATGAACAATATTTGACAGGGGAGTTCTAATCATTGTGTGCACTACTTCAGCTGAGCAGATGTGAAAGTGATAAGAAGGATTAATTCTTGCATGACTGAAATCAAAAGAACATGTGTTACGAAAGAAACAAAAGACTTCAAGACCTCCAAAGATGTCCTTCTTCATCAAACTGTAGTTAAGCTACAGAATAGGACTTAGTAAGTACATAAACTTTGTCACACACTGCAGAAGTGAGCTTTATTTATCCTACATTCAGATTTGCAATTCTTAGCAGCAATTCTCAAATTCATCTAAGCTTTCTCACCCAGTTTTAGACACTTTTTACTCAGAATAATTTTTCAAACAACTGCAAGATTGTATGTCTCCAAAAATATAATTCGTTGCAATCAGATCATGATGTTTCTGAGTTCCAGTGGGTTGATTTTAGCTGCTTGCCAGACTCCCATCCAGAGTCTCTCACCCTCCTCCTCAGTAGGATACTGAGAAAACGCGATGGAAAAATTCAAGGCTTGAGGTAAGAACAGAAGATCTTACTCACAGATAAAAGAGACTCCAGTTAGGGAAATTAATTTCTTGGTAATAAATGACAGACTAGAATTGTGAGAAATAAAAATAATAATAATAAAAAAAAACCACCAAAAAAATGAAGCCACTTTATCCCCACCCCTCCTTCTTCTCAGGTTCTACTTCACTCTGAACTCTTCTGGCTCATGTGGTAGAGGACATTCCAAGATCCAGACACTGCTTGATGTAACAAGAAAACATTATCTGAATCAACACCCTTTGAGTTTTGACTGAGTGCTGTGATCCACCATGTCTGCTTTCTGTCTGTGGCCACAAGACATGAAATCCTATATTAGAAATCATGAAATGGGTAGTTAGAGCTCTTTTCTGAAAGTGAAGTACTTCTTCTATGAGCAGAGAGAGGATTAAACTCAAGTGCATTTAATCCTTAGAAAATCACCTGCCAAAACATTGGGTTAAGTGAGAGAGAGAGAAGCTGAAACATGCAGAATCATGCATGTTTTCTCTGAGATGACAACAGCAGCTAGAAATTCCATCTCTTTTCATCTTAGTTCTGCATTTTTGATATATTTAGGCATCAAATACTTTGCATGCTGTTGTGGTTGAATCCCAGCTGGCAGCTGTGCACCACGCAGCTGCTGACAAAACTGTCTCCTCCAGCTGGTGGGATGGGAAGGAAAATTGAGATAAAAAGGCAAAGCCCCATGGGCTGAGATAAGCATAGTTTAACAGAATAGCACAAAGAGATAACAATCAGGGAGAACAATAACACTAATGAAATAGAATGTACAGTGAGTGCTATAAAACAGTGACTACAATGGCCTAGCCTGGGCTGCCCACCTGATCCTAGTGTATTACTCACACCACATCAGAATCCCTTCCTCAAAACACCCAATATTTGTTCCATCCAGCCCTTCCCTTAGTGAGCATGACATCAACATGATATTGACTACCCATTGTCTGGTTCAGCTATCCAACTTGGCTGTGGCCCCTTCCAGTTTCTTGTGAAGAGGGGAAAATAAACCAACCAACATAAACAAAAATATCTAACCCTATCCTAGATGAACACAGGCCACATGCTAAATATTACCAAGATTCAGTTTTGATGTATTTCTAGAGGGTAAAATTTAAGCTATGGATAAAATTGTTTACTGAAGAAGTGTTTTCCAATATTTACAATTAATGCAGAAGTTACATTATTTCTTTATTCAAGGCTGGGCTTCTTGGCTGTTATGTCTGTAACTGTCAATGGTTTAATTATTAAAGTCCTTACTGTGGTGTACTAAGACTGTAACTTGTCATCAACAGTGAAAATATCAAAGAAAACCTTAAAACTCACAAGCATTTTGAGGGCAGTGATACCACAGAAGAATCTTACTCAAGAATCTTACTCTTTTTAGCTGTGGTCCATTCTTATGGGCCCAGTGTCTATTCCAAACTAACCCAGAGAGTACCTTGGGAAGCAGCCCTTAAGAACAAAGGGGTGGTGCAAGAGAATTGGGAATTAAAGAGGTATTGATTGATTAGGGGCAGCTGACTGGACAACTGTGGTGGAAGGGCCATCGCACAGCCCAGTGCCTTAAGATGTCTAGACAGACTCCCTTTCTCTCCCCTCCTTCCTGCAGAAAAACAGGGCAACGCGGGAAAAGGAGCAAAGGGGACAGGACTCCTGTCTGGTAAACAAGATGTTTATTTGGGGTGAGAGCACATAAGCTGACCACTGTTCCCCCAGATATAAGGTCCTTGCTTCTGCCTTTTACAGTCATAGCCTGGCAGAACGCCTTTTCATTGGGCAGCTACACATTAGCTTCAGTGCCCCATTGGACCAATTGACCTCTGGCATTTTGTATATATACAAGTGGCTAGGTAGCTTTGCCTTGCCTTGCTGAAGCCTTGCTTCAAGACTTGCCTTGCTCAAGCTTGCTGAAGCCTTACCTTGCTTCAAGCCTTGCCGCCTCGAGTCACCCTGCCCTGCCTCGAGTGCCTGGTCCAGAGCCTGGGATAAAGCCACGAGCCATACACGTGCAAGCCAGAGAAGTCATGAGCCTAGAAGCCAGAGTTGCCTAGCCTGCTTCCCCTTGCCACCAGAATCATGCTGTGCCTCAGTTTACTCAGGAATCAAGCAAGCGCTCATCGCCAAGAGCGTCGTTAACAGCCCGCCATCTGCCTGAAGTCAGACCAGCAATCTTTCTTGCCAGCAATCTGCTGTGCTGCGCCTACGAGAGCACATGAAAACGAATGCAGCAGCAGCAGCAGCATCCCTTATATGGGTGAAACTAGCTGTGAGTAACTAATTCACTGCCCTTTGGGTTTAACAATTCTTATCGAGCTTCCTCCCCGCTGTAACTGAGCACTACCTGCTCTTGGGGACCTTCTCTTTCCAAGTTGTTGCCTCCTACTTTGCATGGAATAGTTTGTATTTGCCCTGAGACTGCATAATCCATTGTAAATATATCTTCCGACCGTACAACGATCCTTTCAACGAGATTTGGCATGTTTCATTAATAAAGGGTTACTATTTTTATTAATACCCTTTTGCCATATTGTTTATTAGTTATTGTTGTGAGGGTAATTAATAAATAAACCTCCCCTTGACCGCAACAACATATATCACTTAATATTTATGGCTTGCGAAAGCAGGACGACAGGATGTAAGATGTAAGGCTTCACTGCTCGCAAAAGCAGGAGAGGCAAGGCTATTGTGATAAGAGAGAAACTGTTTTTAACAACAAAGCAATGGAAGGCCACGATGATAAGACCACCAAACCATCAAAGGAGGCCAGGGAGCATGTGCGAGGAAGAAAGGTGAAAAGTTCATCTCTGACAAAGACTACTTACTTCATCCTGTACGACCACCACACGACCACCAGAGAACACTGCGCAGGCACAAAAGGACTTTAAGCTCATTATAATATGAAGCAAGACTAGGTGGGGCTAGGACATGAATATGTGTAAGTGTATTGTGAAACTCAATGGATATGTAACATTTCAGGGAATAAATAAGGTAATTAGTGTTGCTGAAGTTGTGCATGCTTTGAGGAATTATCCCCATGCGCCTCTGAATAAATGCATACCTACTTTACAACTTTTGAGTTCTGGAGTTTTTCCGTATATCAGGGGTCCAGGATGGTTGGACCTACTTCAAACAGGAACTCTTGAAAGCACAGGAACAGACTGTCCCAGTATGCTGAAAGATGAGCCGAGGGGGAAAGTGAGCAGCCTAGGTGGGCAAGCATATTTTGAAGGAATTAAGTGAAAAAAAGAGGAAAGGAGGGTGGGGAGGTAACTTGAGATATGTTTAAGGATGTTGTTAGGTTCTTCACAGAAAGAGTAATTGGCCAGTGGAATGGGCTGCCCAGGGAGGTGGTGGAGTCACTTTCTCTGGAGGTGTTCAAAAAAAGACTGGATGTGGCACTTGAAGCCATGGTTTAGTTGTCAGGTGGTGTTAGGTAATGGTGTTGGACTTGATGATCTCTGATGTCTTTTCCAACCTGGCTGATTCTGTGTTTCTGTATTTGCTTTAACCGGTATCTAAACAGCACACTGGAGTGATAAGATTGCTATTCCTTCAAATAGTTTGATGGAGTTTTTAATGACTACAAGATCATTGAAAGGTTTTCTGTTTGTGGCTGTAATTGGAAAGAGAGGTAAAAAGCCGAAGATTTTTCTTTTAACTTTCGAAGGTGTAAAAAATGAAAAGGAAGCAATTGAGATGAAAGAGAACACAAGACAAGAAAACTAAAGTAGGGTTTTTTATTTGTTTGTTTGTTTGGTTTTTTTTTTTTTTTAACAATAAAGTAAAAGATACAACCTTCATGATTCTATAATGTTTTACATATATGATACCCCATATTGGTATTTTTTTATATTTTATATTAGGTAGGTGAAACAATATAAGGGTTTACAGCAATTCCTTCAAGAAATAGATGCTTTGAAATTTTTTAAAAATCTGACTACAATGGCACAGTGTCCTCACCTGAGTTGTTACAACAGATAATACCTTTCTACCTGGACCTTTAGATCTCATCCAATGAAAGATCTGTGCTAGAACAAAGTGCTTTTGACTTTAATTGGTATGAGTGGGAATCTGGAGATCATAGTTAACCTTAATGTCCTGTTTGTCAAAGTAAATATGATGGACCACTTAAATAGTTTCATCTAATACGTTGCAATAAAGCAGACAATTGCATTTATATAGTAAAACAGTATAAATTTTAGTAGTGAAAGAATTACTATTTTAGTTTTTTTTCTGTCATTAATTGACCACCTCTGAACACAAAGTACTTTGGTTTTGTACAGTCTAATTTCTAATAACTCCATGCAGCATGAAGTGAATTGTATTTCAGAAGACTTACATTTACTAGGTTTCTGTGATAATCAAGTTATAGTCTCCTAAAATAATGTATGAGCTTTGTCTTAGAAGATCCAATTTCCATGCAGCTATTTTCGTTACCATTAAGCTACAATCTTTTAATACTTTACCAATTATGTCCCTTATCAATTTTGTCCAAGCCTTAAACAATGACATGCTAACGAGCTTAAATGTTGCCTAAATTATCTCACATATGTTTTGAAATACGAAGATTAACAACTTCTGTGTTTTTGTATTCTTTCCAATGGTTTTTAAACACATATAGTGATGCAAACTATGTCACAAAGTGGTTCTAGGAAAGTTCTATATATCTTTTCATGCCGAGATATGGAGGCTTCTTAAATTTAGTCATTAAGTTACTGTTACATACATTTATAGATAGGTACAAATTAATTTGTTTTCATTATAAAACAATAAAAACTGTCATTAAACAAGCCTTAGTGTGAGGCTAATTAGAGGGAATGAGCATTTAGTTGCATTTTATTTTGCAATAGATAGAAAGAGCATAAAAGCAAACTCTAAAGACAGCTCAGGAGGAGACTTGTCATGTTAAAGCTGGTGAAGAAAAAAATTTCCTGAAAGATTTTTCTTCCTACTGAATGCACACACTATGACAGTTATGACATTCTGCAGATTGTGTGAGAGAAAACCAAGGATTATGGAAAATGTAGAGGAAGACACTGGAAATCAAGTGACATTTCTGTGCAGACTACAGCCTGATATAATTTCCATTGCAGTTAGACAAATATTTTGTGTAATGACATGGAATTGTAATGACTAGGTGCAAAATCCCAATCTTATTTTCCTAGATTAAGCAAGAAAAACAATAGGAAAAGAAATAAACCAGACTTTTTTCCATCAAAAGGAACATATATATTTGATTGCTTCCAATTTTCTGTATTGTTACTGAAATTTTATCTATCCTAACTCAAACTGTCCCTAAATCACAACTGTAATATGTATGTATGTGTGCGTATATGAGCAGTTTGAAATAATTCTATTATGCTGATATTTCTCAATTCCAAATTCCTAGGCTTCTCATCATTAGTCTCATATTTGACATTAAAATTTTCAGCCCAAGTTTTATGCATTAACAACACTATTATTTGATAATTTTTCTGTCAACCAGAAATAATGATTAAATACATCATATGTAGTTATTTTATCCTGAGAGTATTGCAATTGGGAAGGAGGATCCACCACAAATTCAGAAATAGCATTTTCTGCTCCTTCTGTTCATTTTGTTAATTGGCCATATTTCCTTCATGACTAAATTTAGAACTTAAACTGCTTACAGCAGTAAAGAAAAGATTGTTAGATTCTTGGAAAAACAGCATACAAATATGAGGGTTTGCCTGTTACATTTCTATAGCTGTTTGCTCCTATAACCAGTATGTACCAGAAGTCTGGTAAGAAGACATTAACCTTACTGAAAAATGTATTGCCTTGTTTAGTTTCTTTATTTTATTCTGTTTTTTTTTCTTTTTTTTTCTTTTTTTATGATACTTGTTAATATCTCCTGTATTTAAGACCTCTTTTAGATGCCACTGAATATACACACCATACGTTACGATATTTTGCAACTTGTATATCTCCCCATAATAAATTTAATGCTTTATTATACTAAATCATTTTAAATAGAACACTTAGAAAAGACATATGTTTGCAAATGCAAGAAAAACAAAACAAAACCACTCACCCTGTTAGAATTATTCATGCTACATAAGAAAGTCAAATAGATCTATATACACTCTCTCAAAGGTTCTGCTACTCTGATGCTGTAAAAAGTGATTTTCTACTAAAAATAGCACAGCATCTGCCCCAAAGGTAGAGAAAAATCTTTCAAATTACTTGTCATTCTTTTCCCTTAGTCAGAGTCTTTTAAGCTTTATAAGCAAAACGAGAGGATCTATTACAAACAAACCTGAGAGCTGGCCATCTGTATTATAGGGCTCTGAACTCCAATGGATATGATTTCCATAACCGAATACTTTCTGGCTTATGAACACTATGTGAAAAATGAAATTTATACCACTTTGGAGTTCCAATGGATAAAGTGTCATAGGTAATGCTACTGTGGATTATATATTGATGGATTTTACAAATCTGTCACTTTAGCAATACTTCTGTGAACATTTATCTTGCAGACATTGACTTTGACAGCAAGAGCTCCATTGTACAGAAATGTTGCAGTTTCGCTAAAAAATCAAGCTGCTTTCCATTCCTGGTGGTCTAGAGAAGCAGTGTGCCTGCCTTGTAAATTAATATTCTGTAGAAAAAGCAACCATGAGACTGTTTTGCCTTGGAGGACCTCTATTACTATCAAGAAGTGGGGATAATAATGTTTCTTAGTGCAAATAAATGGCACCTGCTTTTACTTTTGGACTTTGGAATCCCTTTTTCAGATTAGGTGAAACATTAGGAGGAGACTCTCATATTGAAATATGGTCAATAACTTTCAAGCATGCATTTTATTTTATTTTTCCTTGTGCAGGCTGCCCCAGAAAAAAATCTGTGACTTACTAGATTTCACCAATCAAAATTAGAAAACGGTGCTGGCAATCTAAAATTTCTGAATCCAGAATTTAACATAATTAGTAAAAGGAGAAATCTTTAAAAACTTGAAAACAAAATTCCTAGCATTGAATACACTTTTTCAGAATACAGCTAAATGATTCCTTTTTTCAATAGAACATTTTGCAAGAAGCAGATTGTGAATACATTGTAATTTTTCATATTATTGTAATCAGGACTTATAAAGAAAATGTTTTGTAAGATTAAGTCTACTGTCTTCCAGTTTATGCTATGTAAGAAAAGAGACATTGTACATATTTTCCGTAGATGTTGCAGTTCATTGTACTACATTGGTGTGTCATTATATAAAATTCTCCTAATCAATTTAAGGGATCATAAAAACTTTATACTTTTCACTGCACTTTGCAACCATTCTTAGTTTAAGATAATAGTTTATGAAAGCATTAGTCAGTTTTGCATTTCCAGATTTCTCTGAGACATAAGGCTAGTCTGAATCATTCTCATTTTCTTTCTTACATGAGCGACGAGCATCAGTGTCAGCAGTTAAAATACTTTCCTTTGCACTCTCTGTGACTGTTGGATGTTGAATGAAAATCTTGAAAATTATTTTTAAAAGCAAAAAACTGGTGAGACCACAAGGAATAGAAGAAAAAAACATGCATTAAAAGAATACATTAAATTTTGCCCAACTGTCAAAAGAAACTCAGAGGACATTTACTCCGAGACAGACATGACAAGAAATTCAAACTCAAAACAAAATGGATTGGGAAAACTTCCCAACTACAGAAGAAAATAAGAAAAATAGAGAATAAAATACAGCAGATGTCTATGAATCAAGGGGTTATTAGCCAAAGAAAGGAATTAGAATTATTAGTCTGTTGTCAGTATCATGATACAATTTGATATGATGTGCTGTAATCCATAGAAAAAGGGTAGGCGATTGAACAAAAGACAAAAGGGGAAAAAAAAAGACATAATTAGTAGTTCATTATTCTGCTGAATCATAACATCTTTCAATTTAAGTCAGTGTTTGAAATATGCAAATTACTAAATTCAAGATGTTTACTTGGGCTGGAGTTTAGAACTGAAGAAAGTGTATTACAGTCTCATAATTTACTATCTTATAATATTGCAGAAATGTAAGTGTAACAGAATTTGTTTTAAAGTTATATCAAATAATTCTGTTAGAGGTTTATTAGTTAGGTGCAGTGAGTTGATTTTTTGCTTCTTTCTTACATAATCAAAGAATTGTAGAATCATAGAATAGTGCTGGCCAGAAGAGACCTCTAAAGGTCACGTAGTCTGACCTCCCCACAGTCAGCAAGGACATCCTCAATTAGACCAGATTGCCCAAGGCATTGCTGAGCCTCACCTTGAATAACTCTAGAGAAAGGGCCTCAACCACTTCCCTGGGCAACATTTTCCAGTGATCCACTACCCTCATAGTAAGGGACTTGTTCCTAACATCCAATCAAAATCTGCTCTTAAAATCATAGAATTATTAGGGTTGGAAGGGATCATCTAGTTCTAACCCCCTTCGTCTGCCAGTTCTCTCAGCACCCACAGGTGTATCTCATCGGGTCCCATGACTTGAACACTTCCAGGTTCTTCAGATGGTCATGAACCTGATCTTAACAGTTTCACAGTATCACAGTATATCAGAGGTTGGAAGATATCATCAGATCCAACCCCCCTGACAAAGCAGGATCACTTTGGGTAGTCCACACAGGAATGCATCCAGGAGGGTTTTGAAAGTCTCCAGAGAAGGAGACTCCACAACCCCCCTGGGGAGCCTGTTCCACTGCTCTGTCACCTTCACTGTAAAGAAGTTTCCCTTCATGTTGAGGTGGAATCATCTCTGTTCAAGTTTGAACCCATTGTTCCTTGTCTTATCACTCTGAAACACTGAAAAGAGCCTGGCCTCCTCCACTTGACACCTACCCCTCAGATATTTACACACATTGATCAGATCCCCTCTCAGTCTTCTCTTCTCCAGACTAAATAGCCTCAGGGATCTCAGTCTCTCTTCATAGGGGAGATGCTCAAGTCCCCTAATCATCCTCATGGCTCTCCATTGGATTCTCTCCAGCAGTTCTCCATCTTTTTTGAACTGGGAGCCCAAAACTGCAATCAGTATTCCAGATGTGGTCTCACGAGGGCAGAGTAGAGAGGTAGAAGAATTTCCCTAGACCTGCTGGACACACTTTTCATGATGCATCCCAGGATACCATTGGCTCTCTTGGCCACAAGAGCACACTGCTGTTCCATGGAGAACTTGCTGTCCACCAGCACTCCAAGGTCTTTCTCTGTGGAGCTGCTTTCCAGCAGGACAGCCCTTAACCTGTACTGGTGCCTGTTGTTATTCCTCCCCAGATGTAGGACCCTGCACTTGTCCTTATTAAACTTCATGAGGTTTGCCTGCACCCAGCTCTCCAGCCTGTCCAGGTCACGTTAGATGGCTGCACAGCCTGAGGGGATGTCAGCCAACCCCCCCAGTTTTGTATCATCAGTGAACTTTCTGAGAGTACTCTCAATGCCTTCATCTAGGTCATTGATAAAGATATTGAACAAAATTGGACCCAGTACCGATCCCTGGGGGACACCACTTGCCACAGGCCTCCAAGTTGACTCTGTGCCACTGATGATGACCCTCTGAACTATGCTGCCAAGCCAGTTTGCAATCCACCTCACTGACCAGCCATCTTTAGCACATCTCCTGAGACAGTATCAAAAGTTTTACTGAAATCAAGATATATGACATCCATTGCTCTTTCCTCATCTACCCACTTGGTCATAAGTTCATAAAAGGCAATCAGATTAATTAGACAGGATCTTCCCTTGATAAATCCATATTGGCTACTCCTGATAACCTTCCTGTCTTCCATGTGGTTAGGGATGACTTCCAGGATGTGCTGCTCCATCATCTTTCCAGGGATTGAAGTGAGGATGATGGGTCTGTGGTTGCCTAGGTCTTCCTACATGCCTTTTTTGAAGACTGGAGTGACATTTGCTTTCCTCCAGTCTCCATGACTTTTCAAAGATGATGGAGAGAGGTTCAGCAACCGTATCAGCCAGCTCTCTCAGCACTCGTGGATGAATCCCATCAGGGACCATGGACTTGTGTGTCTTCAGATGGTATAAGACATCTCTAACCCAGTCCTGACTGACAAGTGGAATGTCTACATCTCTCTAGTTCTGCTCCCTTGCTTCTAGAGACTGAAGTTCCTGAGGGATGGTCTTAGGAGCAAAGATCTGAGGCAAAGAAGGCATTCAGCAGCTCTGCCATCTCTGCATCATCAGTTACTGTATCTCCCATCTCATTCAGCAGTGACCCCACCTTTTGCCTGTTCTTCCTTTTATCACTGATGTATTTGAAAAAACTCTTCTTGTTCTCTTTCACCCCTCTGGCAAGATTTAGTTCCAGGAGAGTCTTGGGTTTTGTTTCTCTACATTCTCTGGCTAGATCTCTATAATCCTCCCAATTGACTAGTCCTTTTTTCCACATATTGTAAACCTCCTTTTTATTTCTGAGTTTTACTAAGAGTTCCTTGCTTATCCATGCAGGTCTTCTGCTTGCCTTACTTGATTTTTTTTCTCAAGGGGATACATTTCTCCTGAGCTTGGAGGAGGTAATGGTTGAATATTAACCAGCTCTCTTGGGCCCCCCTTCCTTCCAGAGCCCTAGTCCACCGGATATTTCTAAGTAGAGTCTTGAAGAGGGGAAAGTTGGCCCTTTTAAAGTCCAGGGTTGAAATTTTACTTATCACCCTGCTTCTTTGTCTGTTGACATTAAACTCCAACATGTCATGGTCACTGCAACCAAGATTACCCCCAACCTTGACATCTACAACCAGTCCTTATTGTTTGTTAATATCAGGTCCAGCACTGCACTTCTCCTTGTCGGTTCTTCAACTGCTTGCAGGAGAAAGTTGTCATCAATGCATTGCAGGAACCTTTTGAACTGTTTGTGTTTGTCTGTGTGACCTTTCCAACTAATATCCACGTGGTTGAAGCCTCCCAAGAGCACCAGGGCACTTGATCTTGAGGCTACTTCATGCTGCCCATCAGTAGCTTCTTCCTGGTTTGGTGGTCTGTAGTAAACAGCCCCAACCATGACATTATCTTCCATTACTCTGGGAGTGCGGCTGGAACCCTTGCCAGTGAAGGCTCAGGTAAAGAAGTCATTGAGAACCTCAGCCTTCTCCATGTCACTTGTCACCAGTTCACTTGTTTCCTTTCTGAGGGGAGCCACACCTCCCTAGTCTTCTTTTTACTATTAATATACCATTAATATAATGGTATATTAATTAATATAACAATAATAATATACCATTACCTATACTTATACCTAGAAATTTTTACTGTTCCCCTTGCTCTCCCTGGCTAGATTTAATTCTAACTGAGCTTTAGCCTTTCTAAGCAGGTCTCTTGTTGCTTGGGCAGCTTTCTTATATGCCCACCATTCTAGCTGTCCCTTCTTCCACTCCTTGTAGAGTTTCTTTTTGTGTGACAGCATGTCCAGGAGCTCCTTCCTCATCCAGGCAGCATTCTTTCCTGCTTTCCTCTTTGTGGGTATACTTTACTCCTGGGCACAGAGAAGGTGATCCTTGAACACAGACCAGCTGTCCCAGGCCCCTCTTCCCTCTAGGGCTTTGTCCCACAATACTTTGGCCAGCAGAGCTTGTACCCATCTATCTGTACATTCCAGTTGTGGGAACCATCCCACCAAGTTTCAGTAATAGCCACTATGTCATAGCATTCCAGCAACGCAGTGGCCCTTAATTCATCCTGTTTGTTGAGCAAGCTGCGTGCATTTGCATAGAGGCACTTCAGATGTGATGGCCATGGCACCCTCTTAGGTGAATCACCCTTGATTCACTTGGGGTGTCTTCTCTAGTTTGAAACCATTGCCGCTTGTCCTATCACTGCAGGCCTTTGTAAACAGTCTCTCTCCATCCTTCATGTAGGCCCCCTTCAGGTAGTGGAAGGCCACTATTAGGTCTCCCTGAAGCCCCCTCTTCTCTAGGCTGAACAATCCCAGCTGGGTCTTCTGGCAACGCACACACTGACTGTTCATGTCCAGCTTCTTGTCCATCAGATTCCCAAGTCCTTTTCCTCAGGGCTGCTTTCTATCACCACACCCCCTAGTATGTTCCAGCCAAGGTGCAGAACTCTGTACTTGTTCTTGTTGAACTTCATGAGGTCCACCTGGACCCATCTCTCTAGCTTGTCCAGGTCCTTCTGGATGACATCCCATCCCTCAGGTGTATCAACAACACCACACAGCTTGGTGTCATCTGCAAACTTGCTGATGGTGCACTTGATCCCACTGTCTATATCACTGATAAAAATATTAAGGAGTACAGGTCCCTGTACAGACCCCTGAGGGACACCATCTGTCACTGCTTTCCATCTGGACTTTGAGCCATTGAACTGGATGCAACCCTTCAGCCAATTCATTATCCACTGAACAGTCCACCTATCAAATCCGTACCTCTCCAACTTGGTGAGTAGGATGTTGTGGGGGACCTTGTCAAAGACCTTACAGACATAGACACTTTATTACTATGAAGGTCAAAAGAAAGCACACAGCAACTTACTCCTTTTACTCATCTTTTAAAATACCTTTTATTTTTTCCCCAGGAAATTTTACTAAGACATTGTTACAGGTTAACGGACCAGTGTCCTAATTGCAAATGAACTTTTTCAGAGAATTTGGGTCCATGAGGATGGACTCTTTGAGGGGCTGCACTGAATATAAGAGATGAATTTAATCCATTTCATTGGTCTGCAAATTTTCTATATTATCTGAAAGCACATCTTGTTTTTCCCTGCTTCTTGCTCCTTTCCCCCTGTGATGATTTTAAGACTGTCTTTTTAATTTTTCTTCACAAAGTTCAAGCAGAGAAAGTGAAAGAAAGTCCCTATTGGGTGTAAGAAAGCAAAATAATGATTATTCTAAACACTTCCATTGGACAGAGAGAAATGTTTAAGAATCTCTACTCAAAACAAGGTTGGGGAGTTGGGCAGTTCTTGGCTTGCTCAGCTTCTGTCTGGCTGCTGCTGCTTCTTTTCTGGCTGATGATAACACACTGACCTTGACAAGCTAAGTCTAACAGCCTCTCTGCTTCTTGACTCTCTGCCTTCTGCCAGGGGAGTCTGGGGGGATTCCTTCTGGCTAGGGGGGAGGCCCCTTGAGGGAAGCAAAGGGAGCTTGGTTGTGCTTTTCTGTTGATTGTACATGTTTGTAAATGTTGTGAATAGTGTATATTTGTACATATTCATTGCATTTCATCATAGATTGTAGTTTTGCTTGTAAATACAGCCTTCATTTGCTTCCAGACTGAGCTAGCCTGGTCATTGTTGATGTGGGATGGGGATTTCAGCTCCCACACTGTTACACCCCCATATATACTTCTGACCTTGCTCTTGCTTGTCCTGCTCATTCTTGTTTGGGTTATTGGTAAGAATACTGGCTGGGACAAGGGAGAATTAATAACTTGTTAGCTGGTACGCAGCCCTCTGAGCTTTGTCTAGGGGGGTCTGTATGTGGTGGAGTTGCAGGGCTATTGTCTAGTTGTATATGTACATATGAATTTGTATATATTTATTACCTTTTCTATTTAGTTTATTTTTTAATTTAATCTATGTTTGTAAATATTATTTCATTTAATTTCCAAATTCTGAGTAAGTGTGGTTATTTACTCAATTTGGGGTAAATCTTCAAACTCTATGTGGTGTAAAACCACCACAGCTAAGAAATCAATAAATCATATTTTTGAAATATGGAGACTTAGCTGTAATTTGACCTATAATGGATTAGAGAAAGCAGGCAAAAATGGCTTGAGAGAAATGAACAGTTCTTTTCAATAAAGAATTTTACAGATCTGAAGTTCAACTTCTAGTTCAAAAAATATCCCATTGACACGTAATTTCCCTGTTTCATGGAAATTTTAGAAGTTTTGAAATCAGTTAAGAAAGAGAAGCTACCTATGAAATATTATGATCTTTCCACTTTGATAAGATATTTCTCTACAGATTCTACAAACTTTTACTTTGGAGTACTCTAAACATTTTATGACTAAAAAGCTTCCTGTCTTCGGACTGCCCATGTTTTTTATCTTCATGTGATGTCTTAATCAAAGGGGAAAGTTATTTGAAATCTTTGCTTTTAACTTTAAAGAACTTTTTAATCCATCAACTTGGCTTTCTCTCATTTACAAGATCATCAAAAGTTTTGTCAAATGAATGTTTGAAAGATGAAGTCAATTTAGGAAATTTTATGAACTAACTAGAGCAAGAAGATGGAAGGAAGGCTGAAATATGTGGCACTTATTCTTTTTTTCTAGAAAAGTCTTTTTTTTGTCGCACAAATTCTTTTTCACTGTAAAGACAACAAATTTTCTGTTAAATCCTCTGGATGTAAAAGACTTCCATGCTTACTTTTAAAATAAATATCTAAGCATTATAAAGACATATTTCATGGAACAATGTCTTTTATTTGGAAGAATGATCAACTACCTTGAATACTACTGAGACACTAAAGACTTGAGTGTATCTGTACGCAACTGAACACTGATGTTGTTACCATGTTCAGTGGAACTGCACTGGCCAAGAGGCTTTTGCTGTCTGGCCCTATAGTTCATATGACTGGGATGTGGTTGAGCCTCAGGTTACTTTCTCTGACTCCTCATGAGCAGAATCTTGTGTAAGCAGTCAGAAATAGTACTTATCTCAGAGGATCCTTTTCCATAAGATGTGCCCCATAAAACATATTGAAAAAGAGTCATAGTCCTTGGCCTCATTCTGTCCATACAATTTCTGCCTGGAATATAGCCTTGGATAAGGATTTATGAGTGTTAATATGGGGAAACTATACTTTCTAATAATTTTCAATTTGAGCCATCTTCTGACTTTTTTGTCCCATGAATTGTTTCAAAACCTAAAAATAAGCAAACACAAAAAATAAATGAACCTTTGAGGAAATTAGTGGTTTTGAGAATTTATTTATTACTTCACTATTAATACTATTTCAGCAATCAACACATGAAGATTTTGCCTTTTTCATTCTTAAGTCCTTGTTCACATCAAGACTTACTAAGCTGTAAGCTCTGACTTCATCACAATGTACTGTATTATTGTACTCTGAGATGCTTGTGCTTCACCAAAAGCAGGTAAAAGATTCAGCATTCAGGGCTTTTTAGAACATTATATAAAAATTGTTTTGAATTAACATAAGATAGTAATGAATTTAATTACAGAGCAAACACACGCACAAATAACAACACAAAACCCTCCCCCTTCATTAACGAGTTCTACTAAACAGTTTATCCCATCAATTTCCTGGGATGACCAGGGTATCCTGTTGTCTTAATGGTTATATAGATTCTTATAATCATATATTTATTTAAAACTCTTAATAGAAAAGGAAAATAATTAATCTTTTCCCAAATATAAGAGAAGATATCCTATATTCTTGAAGGATTTAATATAATTAACTTCTATTCTAAGATGTTTTACAGACGTGAAGAAGACAGACAAATAATGATATTGAGCACAATATACATGGAGAGGTGAAAAACTGCAGTGAATTCCTCCATGAATATGTAAAAGCCTATACAACTGTACTTAATGGGAGAATAAGATTGAACACATAAACTAGATTGCAGATAGTTGTAAATATTCATTAAACTGTTAAGTACTTTTTAGTAAGTCACAGATTTTTTAATAAAAATTATATCTGTGTTGATGAATAAAGATGAGAGTGGACGAAGGAAAAAATAATCTGTTCTGTGCAAATTTAATGAATGACTGAACAAACATTTAGAGACCAAAATCCACAATTTTTTTATCTGCAGTTGCCTAATTAACTTAGTTTACTTAATCATAATTTTAGATATCAAATAGTCTCTGAAATATTTCCATAAAATTGTAATGCTTCTAGATTGTCTGATACCATGATTAAAATATTTTTCACAGAACCACAGAATGGTAGTGGTTGGAAGGGACCTTTGGAGCTCATCTAATTCAACCACCTTGCTAAAGCAGGCTGCACAAGATCGAGTCCACACAGGTTTTTGTATCTTCAGAGATGGAGACTCCAAGGTATTGCTAGAAGGCTCTTTCCAGTGCTCTGTTACCCTCAATGTAACAAAGCCTTTCCTTATGTTCAGGTGGAACTTCCTGTGTTCCAATTTGGGTTTGTGTCTTAAGTACTCTCCTAAAAAGTTATATTACTATTGTAACGGCAACTGTCATTTTATTCTTGTAATTAGTGAGAATTGTAAGTATCTTTTTGACAGTGATTGTTGTCATACCAAACACTTTATTAAAAAATCTTTTAAAATTCCCCTAATTAATGTCAAAGTTGTGTGTATTTTCATAGAACTAAAATTATTTGTTTCTTAAATTAAAAATATGTAGCAACCTCAAATATTTTCTCATCTTTACTTAGTTAAGAACACACAGCCATAATGAAATGCAGACATTGACACTTGTATTGGGTCTGGCTGAGATGGATTTTCCCCGTAAGCATCCCTCACAGTGCTGTGCTCTGTACTGTTACCTTAAAAGGTATTGATAACACACTCCTGATTTTGCTTCTGCTTGCAATGCTCACACAGCATCAAGGCTGTCTCTCCAACATTCCCCTCTCATCAACAGGCTGTGGATGTGCAAGCTCAGAGAAAGAAGGACAGGGAGAAATTTGTGATTTGTCTTCTGCAGCAACTGCTACATGTACTGAAGCCCTACTTCCCAGGAAGATGCTGGACATCACCTGCTGATTGGAAGGAGAAAGTAAATATTTTGCTTTCCTTTGCTTCCACACAAAGACTTTCCTTTAACTTTATTAAACTGCTGCCTTGTGACCCACAAGTATTTTTTCCATTTTATTTTATCCCCTCCCCTTCGTGGTCACCTAGAGTGCATCCAAGATTAATTCACCAGAATATCCATTGCCAGACCACTAACATGAAACACTGATGAATGTAGCCAACCTGTAGTATCTGGACTGAATCTCTGTAGCAATGCCCAGAAGCAGTGACATTTAACATGCCTAATACAAAAATACAATCTACTTATATACTACCTGCTTATATCCATGTTTGCACATCTGCTTTGTAAGTATTTTTTCTACATTTACTCAGCTTCATACTCTAGCTAGCATTTGGTGAGAGGAAGCAAGGAATACAGTGTTCAAATGTGATGGACAGCGTTTGTGGTTACAACGAAGGACTCATTCAAGGGATTTGTTCAGATATTTCTTCATCTGAAAAAATCCCTTGAGGCCCCCTTAATGAAGAAAGACAGTAACACCTGAAGTATTTGCTAGGTATTTTCTGCCAAATTGCATGAAATCGCCAGCCCTCTCTGTCTGCCTGTTGTAGGTACTAAGGAAGCTGAGGGGATTTAGATCAGCTGCAGATGTTTGAAGTAAAGTGAGATGACTCCATTCAACAGCATCCTGTAGATTTCAAATTTTCTGAAAAAAATCTGTCAACAATTTAAAGGATAAAATCAAATGTGATATACACTCTGTGTAAAAAGAAACTGTTGTGTTTCAGAAGGCTGGTAAGTAAAGATTTAGGTAGTCTTTCCTGTGATATAAATTCTTTTTATTCCTCAGAGAACTAGAAATCTACAATGATACTTTTGTGGTATATCTTTTAAACAGTAATTAAGTGAAAATTAAAATTATATCCTAGTAAGATGGATCACTGGGGAAGCTGAACTGTTGCCTTTTCCTGTAACCCAGACTCATTACAATTACAGCCCGAAACTCGCTTGGGATTTTAAACAGCTAGCATTTAAAAATAATTCTGTTAATTTAAGTATGCAAATCAGTGTAATTGCTGTTGCTTCCTATAGGTTTCCACATAATCAATGTGAGTTGTATCTTCCTGCTGAGGTCAAGGCAACAATTTCCATTTTAAGGCAGAGGCTTTGTGTCTATTAGAATGATAAAAATGTTTTTCACTTTCTTATAGCTTGTATACTGTAGCCGTCAAAGTAAAATACATGATAAACAGAAGTACCTTTATGAACTGTGACTGAAATTTTAGTGACATACAGTATCTATCTCTTGTTTTAATATATTCTGTGTTCATTGAAGACACTGATTTTGATGGGCAACCCGATCTAGTGGAAGGTGTCCCTGCCCATGGCAGAGGGGTTGGAACTAGATGATCCTTGGGGTCCCTTCCAACCCTGACAATTCTGTGATTCTGTGTGATTCTGTGATACAGGTGTACAGAGTATTTTGATGACACCAAACCACAAGAGGTGGAACCTATCTATGTTTTCTGGAGTGACAGGGAGATCCCAACAGCTGGATATGTGGGAAGCTGAGCACCACAATTCAAGCCACAGTTTATTTTCGCTTGGAGGGGTGGAAGGAATCACCAGGATTGACTGCCCCCGGGGATGGAAACACAGGCCCACCATCTGGACTGTTCATGGACTGATTCAGAATAGGGTGGAGCTCCAGAACATCTGCAGTAAGCAGCTTATTGTGAATCACAAGGCGATCTCATTTCGAGTGAGAATGGACAGTGAACAATGTATGATGTATATTGTTTGATGTTAATTGCTGCCAGGCATGATGCAGATGGTATAGAATAAGAGGTGGAGAATGTCATGGGTTGAGTTTAATCTGGTGATGCATATTCAATACCACACTGATGTCATGCCAGCTTCAAAAGGAAAGTGCTGGGTGGAGAAAAGTATCAGGGAGTTAGAAATTCAGATTGTAACATAAAAGAGTTTCTCTTCTGGTTGCAGTTTCTGGTTTCTGAGTTTTAGATGTTGGTCTTTTCCACTGGGCTGGCAGTTGTGTGCTTGGGTGGGGGGAACTGTTTTATCTACTGCTGCTGTTTCTGCTTTTACTAAGGTAATCGTACAGTGTATCTCATTAAACTCCTTGTATCAACACAGTTATTTTGTGTTACTTTCACTCCAATCTGTGTGCGTGAAGGGAGACTTGTGAGATTGGGCTGTGTTAATCAAGGACAGAAGGCTTCAGGGAAACCTTCCATTATTTAAAGGGGGCCTGCAAGAAAGATGGAGAGGAACTCTTTATCATGGAATGTAGTGACATAAGGAGGGGTAATGGTTTCAAACTGAAAGAAGGTAGATTTAGATTAGATATTAGGAAGAAATTGTCTACAATGAGAGTGGTGAGGCACTGGAACAGGTTGCCCAGAGAAGCAGTGGATGCCCCATCCCTGGAAGTGTTAAAGGCCAAGCTGGATGGGGCTTTGAGTAACTTTATCCAGTAGATGATGTCCCTGCTCATGGCAGAGCTGTTGAAACTATGATATGTGATATTCAACGTCCCTTCAAATCCAAACCATTCTACAACTCGATTCTATGATTATATGAACTAGGGTAATAGGGGTCAAGAAGTAAGGGAATAAAACCCTGAAAGATACAAGGTTAGAAAGATGGCTTAATTTATGAAGTAATCTGTATAAGAGAAAATCATGAAGTGTAACACTTTTGAGGCCTGTATTGCGCATGATTTTACACTGATTTTTTTTCAGTACATAAAATAACTGTCAATCCCAGAACAATTTTCCTTTGTTCTATATTCAGCTCTTCTGTCATATATTTATAGAGCAATACCACATCCTTCACAAGATTGCAGTATGCTAGCCTAAACAAGTCAACCATTGTCAATCATTTCTCATAAAAAGATTGTACATTCCCCTGATCATTCTCTGTGCTTGTTCTGTCGTAAAATTATCTGCCTTGAAAACAGGTGTGTTCAATTCAAACTGAGTGCTCAAGAACAGCTGAGAAATTGCTGTACCAGCCTTGCCCCAGTGGCAGACCAGGAGATCGGCAAGTTTTTTCGGTAAGCAGGTAAAGATTTTCATAGTTCTGGTTTCTATGTGAGGGAGGTGGAGAGAGGCATAGGCAGAGCTGCATCCACCATGGGTTCTTTAAACACCCCAGGAGTGCAAGGATCACAGATCTCTGCTCTCCGAGCAAGGTCAATCAACAGGCAAGGTGAGTCATCTGTGCATGTTCTGGCAACCTGTGAAGTCAGTCAGCTGTAGAGATCTAGTCATGGTTACAACCAGGTTGAAGGCTGTTGTCAGTAGAACTGTGGGTACCCAGGCAGAGACTCTGTGCAGACATGTAGGTGTCTAGGCCCCTGGCTGTGGAGAGTGCTAGAGCCTGGCACTTGCACTGGAGTGTGGCGGAGATGACACCTGTAGGATATGTGAACAGATGAACTATCTGCTCAGCCTAGTGGCTGAGCTGAATGAAGAAGTGGTGAGCCAAAAGATTATAATGGAACATGAGGATGAGGTAGATTTGGGAGCCGGGCTCTGCAATCCCTGAGGGAGGGGCAGCTGGTGTAGGTGGCAAAAGAAGCAGGGGATTTCATACCGTCGGGATCAGCCCTCACAGGGTCGCCCCACATGGTGGGGCAGGGCGACAGTTCCCAGTAGGCAGGGTCAGACTTCTCCTATCCCGGTGGCAAGGGGCTTTCGGGGAAGGGGCATGGCTACACAGAGTGGTGGTTCCCCTTGTCTCAGCTTTAGACTAGCTGCCAATGCCAAATTTCATTGGCAACTGCTTCCCATTTAAGGTTACGATGCAGTCCTTTGCTTGAACTCCAAAGAGAGGACGGGACTCCCAACTTTATATTGCCCTGGTGGCACAGGGCTGCAGAGCAGTGAAGCGGGCATCTCTGTTTGTCTCCCGTGATCAGCAGGGTGATGCAGGGCGGCTAAGCGTGATTCCTGTTTATAAGAACCAGTACACATGAGGTCATGGCTGCTCGGTCTGCTGCTTAGAGCTGTAGCAGATGTTGGACTGCCAGATTTGGGACAGTCCCTCTCCCTCTGGGCTAAAGCTTACCCTGGGGAGTCTAGTCCTCTTTAAAACACAGCAGAGTCTTCCGATCTGCTGGGACTGCACTTTCAACGCTGGCTTTTGTAGCTTCAGTGAAGGGATCTCCTTTGCAAGTTCCTTGGGCGAACTGAGGCACAGCAGCCTTCCCAGGGTCCTGGATTCTTCATGTTGCAGGGGCTGCTAGAACGTATGCATGTGGGAGTGAGAAGACTTACAGGCAATAGCTTAAGCATTACGAGCTTACAAAGCTCTGGAGAACAAAAGGAGAGAGCAACTTGTTTACAAGTAGGGTAATACTTATAAGTTTCTCGAGTCTGGAATTGGCCAATGAGCATTCTTGTCCACAACCTGCTTTAGACTATCGAAAGTGTGAAGATAGAATTATGCCTTCAAACGGAAGAAGCATGAGTGCTGCATGCAATGGGTGCATGTAGTTGTTTATGCCTCAGAAGGCAGGTTGGCTCCTGGGCCTTTGTCCCCCTGTCCGGAAAGGAGGGTGGAAGGGTGGAACTTGCCCAAACATGTTGGGACAAGTTTTCTGGTATTTGGGGGCATAATTCTGGGCTTATGGTGCCTTCACCACAGGGAGCCAACCAGGGAAGGTGCCCTCCTGGGCCTGCTTCTTGTGAACAGGGAAGAACTTCTGGGTGAAGTAAAGGTTGGAGACTGTCTAGGGCTCAGCGATCAGGAGATGATTGAGTTTTCTATCCTTGGGCAAACAAGGAGAGGGGTTAGTAAAATTGGCATCTTGAGCTTCCAGAGGGTAAATTTTGGCCTGTTTAGGAGACTGATTGGCAAAGTCCCTTGAGAGATCACACTGTAGGATTTTGGAGTCCAGGAAGACTGGGCATACTTCAAGAGGGAAGCCTTAAAGGCACAGGTGCAGGCTGTCCCTCTGTGCCGAAAAACAAGTCAGCGGGGAAGGTGTCTGGCCTGGGAGTATAGGGACCTTTGGATGGAACTCAGGAACAAAAGGAGAGTCTATGGTCTTTGGAAGAGAGGACAGGTGTCTCATGATGATTATTAAGATGTAGTGAAGCTATGCAGGGAGAAAATTAGGAGAGCCAAATCACAGAAGCATTCAGGTTGGAAAAGACCCTCAGGATCACCAAGTCCAACCGATAACCCTACTCTACAAAGTTCACCCCTAAACCATATTCCCAAGCACCATGTCTAAATGACCTTTAAAAAACAACATCCAGGGTTGGTGACTCAACCACCTCCCTGGGCAACTCATTCCAATTCCTGAAAGCACAGCTAGAGCTCAACCTAGCTACAGCGTTAAGCTTAATAGAAAATATTTCTATAAATTAATTAACAACAAAAGGAGGACTAAGGAAAATCTCCATCCTTTATTGGATGCAGAAGGAAACATAGTGACTAAGGATAAGGAGAAGGCTGAGGTGTTCAATGCCTATTTTCTCTCAGTATTTAACACCAGCAACAGCAGTTCCCTAGACATCCCGCCTTGTGAATTAGGATTCAGGGAGGGGAATCAGAATGAGGTCATCACAGTGAACGAGGAAGTGGTCAGTGATCTGCTACACCACTTAGATGCACACAAGTTTATGAGGATAGATGGGCTACACCCAAGGGTGCTGAAGGAGTTGGCAGATGTGCTTGCCAAGCCACTTTATTTACTTGAATTCCTGGCTAAATGGGGAGGTCCCAATGGACTGGGGGGTAGCAAATGTAACATCCATCTATAGGAAAGGAAGAAAGGAGGATCTAGAAACTACAGATCTGTCAGTCCGACCTCAGTACCAGGGAAAGTCATGGGGCAGGTTATCTCAAGCACCGTTACACACCATAACAACCAGGCCCAGTCAACATGGGTTTGTGAAGGGCAAGTCCTGCCTGGCCAATCTGATCTCCTTCTATGACAAGATGACCCAACTATCGGATGAGAAAAAGGCTGTGGATATTGTCTACCTACACTTTCAAGAAGCCTTTGTGATCAGTTTTGAGCACCTCAACACAAGACAGATGTGGAGGTGCTGGAGCAAGTGCAGAGGAGGTCAGCGAAGCTAGTGAAGGACCTGGAGAACAAATCTTATGAAGAGTGACTAAAGGAGCTGGGGCTGTTTAGTTTGAAAAAGAGGAGGCTGAGGGGAGACCTCATTGCTCTCTAGAACTACCTGAAAGGACATTGTGGAGATATTGGTGCTGGTCTATTCTCACAGAAGAACAAGAGGGAACAGCCTCAAGTTGAGACTGGGTAGGTTTAGACTGGACATTAAGAATAATTTTTTTCATGGAAAGAGTGGTCAGGTATAGAAATGGGCTGCCCAGGAAGGTGGTTGAGTCACCAACCCTGGATGTGTTTAAAGGTTGTTTGGATGTGGTGCTTGGGGATATAAAGTTTCAGAGTAAACCTTGTAGAGTAGGGTTATCAACTGGACTTGGTGATCCCGAGGTTCTTTTCCAACCTGAACATTTCTGTGATTCAATAATATTCTACACAAAGATTAAGGAGCTCCTTGAAAAAGGGTGTGACTTTCTATGTATAAAGAGCTAACACCTATACACTCTGGCATCACGTTTGCTTTTCTTACAAATGCAGTATGTCCTTGCACTATGACACAGTTTTACTACAGCAATCCCTGCCTAGTGCAATGACATTTATAAGAAACTTTTGGGAAGAAAAGAAATATCTGATGATGTAAGTGATAGATAAGACACTGCGTGAGTGGATCATTTTCTTAATTTTAATTGCTATTGTTTATCAGCTGAGTACTTCTTAATTGTAGAAGATACATGGTTTTAAATGTGTATTTTGGCTTATTATACCCTATATAAAACCGACTGATATTTATGTCCTCTTCTAGCCCTCTAATAATAACATTGTGTCATGGTAGGGCCCAGTACAAACCCAGACAGGCCTTAAGATGTCTAGACAAGGTCCCTTTCTCTCAGCCTGGGACCACACAGTAAAGTCTTCTTGCCAGCAATCTGCTGCATCTGTGCCTTAAGAGAGTGCCCCAAAGCTAACACAGCAGCAGCATACCCCATGTGGGTAAAACCAGCTGTGAGTAATTAATTCACTGCCCTTTGGGTTTAAAGGTTCTTATCAAACCTCCACCTGCTGTAATCAAGCACTATCTGCTCTCAGGGACTTTCTCTTTCCAAGTTATTGCCTCCTAGTTTTCATAAAATTATTTGTATTTTGCCCTAAGACTGCATATTCCCATTGTAAATATATATTCTAACTGTACAACGATCCTATTTAATGAGCTTGGCAATTTTCATTAATAAAGGGTTACTCATATTTTTATTAATACCCGTTTGCCATATCATTTAGTATTTGTTGTGAGGGTAATTAATAATTCCCCTTCGAGCTATATAGCAATGAATATACAACGGTTAGACAAGTCAGCTTATATTATGGATGCAAAAAATAAACAAACAAACAAAAAATGCTGAATGAGAATGCATTAAATCTTTTTCTTTCAGTATAAGAGTATATGGTGAAACTAAGCACTGTTTACTGTATTTTTAAATCCATTTTCATGCCCACGTTTGATAACACATTAATGATTTTGAATTCAGACATATTACTAGTGGAAAGGAACCTATAATTTTGAGAAAAAATGTTTCATTGGTATTCAGTTAGATAAAATAATCTGTTCACAAAATAAAAAATATTCATTAAATCCTACATGATAAACACTCTTTCAAATGGAGTTTGTATTTCCTTGATCAGAATATTAGATCTGGAATCAAAGATATGAGGTATAACATAGGGGCACTAGAAAAATGCACCTGGAATGCTTTAGAGATTCTTGGCATTCTATATAAGCACCTTGACTAAATTCTGTAGTTTATAACTACATTCATGTGGTAGTTTTAGGCTATGCCTTTAAAACTTTTTCACAGATCTTGAACAGAAAGTGTTAAAATGTAAGTAAATCACTACTGGGTGTAAAAAGAAAAATAATGATATTTCTAAACAATCCCATTGGAAGAGATAAAGGACTTAAACTAGTTGTGCAAAACAATCAAGCTCTCTTTGCTTTGTCACTCTGGGAGAGGTTAGCTTGCTTCTGCTTGACCTTAGCTGCGTTGTTGTCTAACAAAATATCTCTTTGCTCCTTTCTCTTGTCCCTTTTCTGTACAAGGGGATAAGGGGGGTGGGGGGCAGGGAGGGAGAAGTTATTAGCTTCTCCTGGTCTTTGGCCAGGGGGGTTCTTGTGCTGTTTATTAATTGTAAATACCTGTAAATATTGTAATATTGTAAATACTGTATATTTTGTACATATTCATTGCATTCCACTGTAGATTGTAGTTTTGCTTGTAAATACAGCTTTCATTTGCTTCCAACTGGCAAATTTAATGTTGAGGGGAATTTTTCAACCCACCACATTACAGAAGTAATTGGCGCCTATTCAATGTGGGGCATTGCTCAATTGATTAATTGCTACTTGGATTAAGGAGGCCAAAATGAAGCTGTGGAACTCAGTGAAGGCAAAGTTTAGGGGTGTTGGTAATTATTGCCTTGGTCTTGTTGGTCATGTGAAATATAGCAATGTTTTGGTACATATTCTACCTGAGTTTCTGGATTTCATAGTCCCCACAATTGTGAGTTACTTAAGTGATTTGACTCCTACAACGGCTTGTCTTCTGTGCTGGAATTGGCTTCTTTAGTTGTTATTATTAGAGTTGGCTATAGCTTTGTGGAGAGAAAAACATAAAACAAGGCAGGTGTTCACCTTTTCTGCAAGCAGCAGTAAGGAGCTAAGTGTTAACGGAAGTAGGTTTAGATCACAGTGGGGAGGGGCGAGAAGACAGAAGCGGTGTGAGGCTGCTATGCCTTTAGAAAGGAAAAGAGAAGCCCCGGATCCCTCATTTCCCACTGATCCAGAAATATGGAATAAGAGATAATATGAGTATCTCTGGCTCATACTCTGTCAGAGCAACCTAAATCCCCACTGATACAGGCAGGGACAAACCGCATCTATGCCAGTGAAAAACCAACGAATGGAGGTGAGCTGTTAGTTCACATGGCATCGGGGGAGAGCCCCGATGTGCTGGCAGCCCCTGCTGGGCAACAAGTGGTGGCGGCGGTGCCAGTAAAAGCAGCAGACCCTGCACCAGCGCCGGTAAAGGCAGTGGTGGTAGCAGACCCAGCTGCCTTGCTAAAAGCACCGGTCCCAGGAGTTTTCTGTCAATTGATGTGAGTTTGTTTTTGAGTGCTTATGGCAGATTTCCTAGTATGTTCCATTCGTATTTAAAAACTTGTAGTACTCTATAATGAAACCACTTTATTAATAGTGCCATTAAAATGATGATTGAAAATATCATCTTCCCTCTTCAGAATCATGTATGTATGAAATTCAGAGATGTTTAATTTTGACATTATTAATGTAAAATCTAATTTTAACAGACTGACACAAAAGAGAACCTGCACTTATATGATTTTAAGGCTTCACACAGTACTACAGATATAAGAATAACTTTAGACTTTGAATAAGACAGTCCATTTTCTGAAAAGATTAAAGTCCAATAGATACTGGAGAACTGCCATGGATTAAAGATGGCAATCAGAAAATTTATTCTATTCCTAATACTGGTAAAACATTCATTCGGTGAACTGAGACTCTCTCATTCTTTTCTCACATTTATTTAATCAAATCACTGTAAGTTATCCCTGAAGAATTATAATTTAATATATATCTATCTTTTATCTCCTTGAGTAGCTATTTAATTTTAGCACATTAGTTCTTTTATTCTTTTAATACTTTTACCATAATAAACAAGCTAAGTAGATGCATTTACATACAAAGATGGTAAATTTAGAACAGATTGCTGAATGCAATTATAGTTTTCCTGCTGAAAAGAGGAGCATTCTGAAGTGGACACAATACAAAACAAAGGCACATAACTATCTTGTAAAGGTGTTTTAAAGCAGATAATTTAAGTATAATGGTTGATTTAAATACAGTCAGTGTGTTCAGCAAAAAGAATATTGACTGTTGACTTGGTTACAAGTTTAAGAACTTTGATGCAAAATAAAGTATCTTCAGACTGAAGGAGAAAGGTATAATAACAACCAGTGACTATTCTTAGTCAAAACTAGATAGTTCTTAATTGGCTAGCGATAATGGGGCAGCAAAGGCATTTGCTACATAACAACCACTGCTGGTCTATTTTTTTTTAAAGACAAATAACTTTTCAGGAAGGGAAACTCTTAAAGACAATAACATACCAAAGTACATATATCAGTGAAAGAAGATTTTACATTTTAAACTTTTCTTAGAAGATATATGAGGCATTTAAATTCTTATAGTAGGAATTACTGAGCAATAGATATAACATCTATTTATGTTTGGAAGCTGCTACTCTTTTATGTGAAAATGTTTCTGAAATGGAGAATACTACGTTTTATGTCAGGTTATAGTAATGCTATTGAGAATAATAATCCCTAATATCTAAATAGTGTTTTCTATCCACAGATATGAATTACAAGAGAGGAAGAGGAATAGGAAAGAATACCGAGAGATAAGTAGAAAGAGAGATTTGACTTGCTAACAATCTAGTAGCTGAATAGACAGTACTCTTCTATCTGCTGAATCCCTACCCAGTGTTTCAACAATTCATTTACTTTTATAGAGAAATTGTTGTATATTAAACCCTTTATTGGTCATACAAATTGAAATAATTTACTCTCTTTCACACACCTACTGCATAAAAAGTTTCTATATGTAGAGTTAAAAATGTGATACTTGGTAGAAAAAATTAGACTTTGTCATAGAAATAATGGACTTATATGTTATTTACCTTATTTTGTGGAAATAAATAAAGAAACCAACAAAAATTCCAGAGTTTGAGAAAAAAATATGGAGAAGTATAATATTTTTAGGTAGCTTAACAAGCACAATCAGATCATATGTATGGACTTTGAATAGTCTTTACAGTAGAAAAAGTAAGAAATGTAATTGACCATCATCCATTGCTTCTCGTTAATATGCAATATTGAAAACAATTTTGATACACTTCATTAAATATTTTTAAATCTTTATATGTTATTAATCAGAACCAGAGACAATCTCATAGTGAAAATCAAGTTTGGAATATGTTTTCTGATTGTACCTCAAACCAGATGAACAAAAGTGGGGTCATAGAAGAATAGCAACAGGTTTATAGCTAAACTATTAATATGATATCTAGAAGATTTACTAGTATCTTCTTAGGAATATAAATTAGGAAAACACGAATTAAAGTTTAAAGTTACAAATAAGAAAAGAACTATAACTGACAATAGATTTCTTTCCTTATGGATGACCAGAAAATATTATTTTATGTTAAGAATGACAAGAATACATCAACCCTAACCATCACAATGAAATTATTTTTGTGTAAGGAGTAATTTTCAGGGATCAGATCCAGTTATTCCAAATACAACCTGTCCTTCTGCACATTTCTACATTTCTATAATAAATAAGAAATATATGTTTTTGTAAATTTCTTATCTATAAATGATATTATGCAAATATACCAGAACAGCTGCAGCAAATTTCAGTAAGACACAGTGGAGATGATCTTTTACTTCTCCTGTTTCTTTTGTCTGGGTTGTGTTAAATCTAAATCTTAAACTTAGACAAAGAGGGCTCTAGTGAGTTAGGAAACAGAAAATACAATACTAAGAGAGTTATATTTCACGGAGAAATAAAGGGGAACTAAAACAGAGTATGAGCTCTGCATTACCACCTGATTCCATTCTTCTAACAGAAGTTTTCTTATGGAAACTTTCGGCATAGCTAGATGGAGATGAACTGCAAGATCTCTGTTTTGCACTGTGGGTAAATGCTTATATATTTTTGTGAGAGGACTCATAACGTTATTTCATTTAGAAAATGAAAAAAAAAAATCTGCACTGTCAGTAAGCATTTAATAAAAATTCCAAAGTCTTTTCTATTCTTTTCCATATAAGCAAAAACTTGAAGACCCTGTTGATGCTCATTGGTGGAATAGATTTCAAAAGGTTCAAAGGAGCACTTACTGGGTGAAAACATACTTAATATTGATTTATAAAACTGTAAAAGCCCCAGAGGAACAAATAATATGAGTTTAAAGAAGTTCCACATGACTTATTCTAATTAATTTGAAATAGCAAATGTTGAATTAATTCTTTTTTTGGGGGGTGTTGGGGGTTTGAAATTATTGATTTACATTTTCAAAACTCTTTAGAAGAGTTGTCCCAGCAGTACAAAACTTCATACAGCACACCACATGGGCCTGGCTTTTAGGTGTTCATGCAGGCAAAACTCCTAGAACCTTCAGTGAGCTTGCCCGATTTTGACTTTAGCTTGGTATAAGGAGAACTAAAATAACTGCACACACAAAACCATGTAAGTACAATTTTCCACCATGAGCTTACCCATTTTAAGTTTTCAAATACAACCAATTTCTCCTAGTGCTTCATCACTTCTAACTTTACTGAAATGTCATGGAACTTAAGAGTCAGATTGAGTCAGATTAATCCCTCCTTTGTTTTAAAAGTGATTGGTCTTTTCATTGCAAATATAGTGATATCTTCATAGTGTTTATCAAAGCTAAGGGAAACGTAGTGAGAGGAAACTATAATTTTAATATAAATCTTTCCTATTTGCACTCCAGTAAAAGTTACAAAGGGTAAACTTAGTTCACAATTTTAATTCTCAGAATTAAAATGTGTCTGGTCTTGTACATCTTGTGTATGACATTTCTAATTAAAGTTAGCCATGGTTGAACTATAATGTAAAATTAAATGACCAGAATTAATCCAAGGGTTTTTTTTCATAAAACCAGAAAATGTCCCTTGAATAGACTGTCTTACAACTATTCAACTACTATAAATTACTCTAAATAGTATGAAGAATCTGATAATTCAACAAAAGCAAGGAAATTCAATTAAGCTGATGCTATACGCCTATCCTGCCTGTTGTCTCTGCACAGACTGAACAACATGATCCTTCTCCTGGAACCTGAAGAAAGTTTTACTTTATCATGTAAATTATAAAATACTATAGATTTCTGAGTCTAGAATCAGTGGTTCCATGTGCTGTAGTTGTAGATAGGAATAATTTAGAACAAGGAATTCTAGCGTGATTGCAATTGTACATTTTCTGTAACGGTTTTAGCTGAAGTTTTTGATGATGAATTTCCATGGTGCTTAGAACTTCCTTGATAACTGATGAGGTTTTCCAGTGGTGTCTGATCTGGAAATACATTTAGACATCTTACTAAATTCTATTCAGTTTTGGGGTTTATTTTGACATAAAATTGTCATGACTTGGATTTTACTGATGTTATTTGCTGTTAATAACTACAAAGGAGAGAAAAATACAGAAATATTATTTGGTAGTTTTGTAATTTTATCACATGACTTAAAAGAAAGAGTAAAATCAACATCAAAGCAATGAAAAATTCAGTTTCTGAGTCTGAACACAAAACTTTGTGGGAAAAAATGCTCTATATAACATAGTTTTTTCTCAGGATTGACTCTTACACTCAAGACAAGTATCACAAGGCAGAGATGCAGTCATCTTTTAAATCTAGGGTAAACTCCTGGATCTGTTAAATTCAATGGTAAATCTGACACAGATGTTAACAGGTTTCAGAATTTCACATTTTGGCTGTAATTTTGAATAAAGTCATTCATATTAATACATTTCAGCTGTGTACTGAACTAGGATTCACAGTATAACTAGATCCAAGATTTTAATTAAATAGTAGTAGTTAAAACTGTAAATCAAATTCTATATCCTTATTTAATGCTTTTAAACAGCAAACACATCTATAACCTCTCAGTCAAGTCTGACAATGCAACACAGTATATATTATATATAATCAATGTCCATTTGTTCCTATATTCTAAAAATTATGAACCTAATGCATGTTTTTTAAAGAGAAATTTTACTTCTCAATATTAAAACCCATTTCTACTGCCTTTCTCTATTTGGTCGAGGAGGAATGTGATTGGAACAAGTTACTTGTAGTGTAATTTGTTGATTTTTACTACCCACTCTATGAGGAAATATTTCATTTTATTATTCCCCAATATTTTGTATGTCTGCCTTTGTGATATTTATGCCTGTGTCCAGAAAACCAATAAACCTAATGAAGTACAGTGATACAGTATTAGCAGTACTGTAAACGAATTCAGGAAGCTACTGAGAGACTTGGAGTCCCTCATGTAAAGACAAGTTTCTAGTTCCTTATGGCATTTATTATTGTTTTAGAAACTGAAAGTATCTTTAAAAGAAAGTCCCTATGAATATCAACAGGAAAGGCAACTTCTGGAAACAAGGACGTATAGAATAAAAAAGCTTCATCTGTTTATCTGAAAAGGACAACGTCCTAAGAGAATCATTCATTATTTTGTTGCTTAAATTAGAAAGAAAGAAAAAAATGTGTAGATGGAAACTTTTAATATTTTTCTTACTCTGATAATGTTTCTTCTTTCCTATTCTAACAGTATATAAATTATTTATGTGTAACTAAAACTACCACTTAGTCGCCTCAATGAGAAGTTCTGGTGTAGGCATGATTTGTAGTCGCACACTCCATCATGGTGCACAGGGGAGTTTCCTGAACCAGGGCAATGTTGGAAGGGCCAAGGGAGCCACCAGGAAACTGTGCCTTGTGTGACAGCAGCTGATGACACCTTGGCAAGGCCATGAAAAATGGCTGGCAAGCCCATGAACAATGGCAGGCAAGCCCACCACACATGTGAAGAAGTCCCAAGAAAGAGCCAGCAACCATGGCAGGCAAATAGTGCACAAAATGTAAGCAAGGGCATGGCAAGGCAGTTTGTGCAGAAGGGCTCCCAGGGAGGGCACTGAAGCTCTGACAGCTCTACCAAAGAGCAATGGTATCCAGCACTCAGAAAGTCATAGCCCTTCTGAGCTCTGCACCCACCACAATGGATTCAGCTGCCCAGAAAAAGCTCCACTAGGAACAGGTTGCCACCTGTCTCAGGGGTCTCAGGGGACAGGATTCATCCTGATCTTAAGCCAGTACTGGATGGCCTCAAGGATCACACCTCTAGGAGGTGCAGCCAAGTAGAAGAACTCCTCCACCTAGTGACATAACTTAGAGAGAAGTAGGGAAACTTCAGGGCTACCAGGAAGTCTGACAGAAAGTGGCTACTGGAATTGTTCCCTGCCTCCATGGATAGACATGACAGGCAGACAGAACACATGATATGGAACATTCCCTATCCTCTCTCCACCTGGCTGAATGTGGTGGCTTAAAGGACAGGGGGCAATGGCAACAAGTTCCTGCCCCATACATCAGATGTGTCTCCTCTGACTAACCCAACTCCCCAGGTGTCCTTGTGTAATAGGCACAAGGCTCTGCAAGTCAGACTGATCAGCATCAAGAATAATGGTTTATCTAGCTTGGAGATGTCTGTCTTGAAAACCACTGAAAACAAACAAGCAACCAAACCAAACCAAACAAACAAAAACCCCAAACCAAACCAGCCAACTAAACAAACAAACAGCAGTAACTGCCCAAAATGCAAATTCTTGCCAATGGAAAATTGCCCACCACTCTGACAGACCAAAGTCAAATACAAGTTTGGATTTCAGGTGGGAATGTAATACCCTCTGATTCAGTGTTGGGAGACTCTGAAGAGGACAAGCTGATTCAATGGACCAAGGCCAGTGTATGAGGTTTAACAAGGTTTTTTCCAGCACAATAATTCTATTGTTCAATGTCCATAGACACACATTATAATAATGATAAAAACAATGAAGAAAAGACACATCTTACAATAATCCAAAGGAGTAAAGGGTGTTTGGACCATCTTGCTTCTAATATCCAGCATCTACTTTTAATTTTTTGGTAGATTGAGAAGCAATAGTGATGACAAAGTCAAGGATAGAAAACATTCTTAGGAAATTTTTATGTCCATATGGGAATGAACAAGACCCTCACGTAGGCTCCTTGCAATTAGAATGCTATCCTCTCAATGGTTTAATTAGAAAACAAGCCAGGAAAACAAAATAATGGAATATTTAAAAGTGGAAAAATTTCAGTGCATTCTCTTATTGGCAAGTGTGGTAAGGAGAACAAACTCATCTTTGAGCATGTATTAAAAGATTTGGATTGTATTTAATTTGTGCATTTGCTTTCATTTACCACAACTAAAATGAATTACTTTCCTTCACCACAACTGAAATTAATTGCTTTCCTTCTTCTCTAGCTGATCTGCATTCTTCTGCCTCTGAGGGCATGGAACAGCTTCATCCATTTATCCCTGTTTATCTGAAGGGACAATGTCCTAAGAGAACCATTCATTGTTTTGTTGTTTAAATCAGAAAGAAATTAAAAATGTGTAGATGGAAACTTCAATTTTTTTTTTCTCTGTTATTGTTTCATTCTTTGCTATCCTGACAGTATCTTTTTTCCATATTCTAGAAATTCAGTGTTTCTTAAAATAACTTCTTATACATTACTATGTTACTGTTTAATTAAACCATTCTATCAGAAGTCTACTCTAGTATGTTAGCTCACTGATTATATATAAGTGTTCATTTCATCCATGATTCCTGTATTTTCCTCAGCAGCTTATCCATTATTTCATGAAACGAAGAAATGTTTTGGAAGGAGTAGGAAACAATGTCCAGGTTAAGTTTCAGAAGGCTGAAGTGAGCATCAAATCAAATACAGACTCAGACGAAATTAATTTAGCAGAGGCCTTTATCATATCCTTTTGGTGATTTCCCTGATCTACAGGTCAAGCATATGTGGAAGAGTCAGATCTCCATAACCTTGATCTAAACTGTAAATAAAGTCTAGCTGACATAAATCTGCATTCTGAATAGTATCAGTGGATCATGACTCTTTCTTCCAAACCCAGTTCCAGTTGAACTTCTTGATTCACAGTAACTAGGGTCAATAAAATACCTCAAAAAAGATAATGATGGCCTTGGACCAATTTAAAATCTTCATTTGAATTCTATGCAAATACCTTCTTCATCTGCAGAAAACACATTTCATACATGAAGTATGGTGTAAATAAGCTTCTGTCTTTGGATTCTCTCTGAATCTAACAGATTTTGAGAACATTTCTTCTAACAATGTAGTAATTTGATGAGTTCAGCATTAATTGCAAAAATACCTGTAAATCATAGGTTTAAAAAACCCCAGAATCATAGAACTGTTTAGGTCGGAGATCTGCGCAATCATTAAGTCCAACTGTTCACCTTGAACTTGTCATTTCTCCACTACTGCTAAGCCACTGTTACTAAACCACATCCCTAAGCACCGTATCCAAATAGCTTTTAAATACCTCCAGGGATAACTCTACAATTTCCCTGGGCAGCCTGTTCAATGCTTGATAATAATTTCTGTGAAGAAATTTATTTTAATATCCAACCTGAACCTCCCCTGACAAAACTTGAGGCTACTTCCTCTTGTCCAATCCCCTGGATGTGAGAAGAGATAGACTCCACATTGTTCCAGCCTCCTCTGAAGTAGTCATAGACAGTGATGAGGTGCCCCCTCAGCCTCTTCTTCTGAAGATTAAACAACATGAGTTCCCTCAGCCATTCCTCATAAGATTTGTGTTCAAGAACATTCACCTGCTTGGTTGCAGCATTCAACACTTCACCTTGTTGAATCACATACCGTTGGCCTCAGCTCATCTATTCAGTCTGTCCAGATCTCTTTGAAGAGCCTTCCTGCCCTCCAGCAGATTGCACACACTCCCAATTCGATGTCATCTGCAAACTTACTGTGGGAACTCTTGATCCCATCATCCAAGTCATTGATAAAGATATTAACATGTTGACACTCTCATGCTCATCTACCTTGTGACACTTAGCTGACAGCATTTACCTTTTCTGAAGGAATCTCATAGATTTCTTTCTATGGGCCTGGAGTGAGAGCACACTGTAATTACTAAATTCAGATGTTTATGCTTACTCTACTTCACTGGTGAAATTGCACTGCTGCCAACAATTAGTGTTAGTCTGCTCAGGTAATAGTTTGCTGCCAAAAGTTGTGCTCTTAATTTTCCACTGTAAAAGTGGTTGCTGAATTAGATAGCACTGAAAGACTGCTGACTTCTCCCATGTAATTTTATTTCCCCTTTTACTTTCTTTTGTGAATCTCAGGTTGAGAAATGCTACATTAAATCTTTAACAAGTACTGTAGCTACATCATGTGCCTCAACACATGGATGTCCTCTTGAGATTAAAGTGAAAATGAAAATAATCAAAAAACCACGAAGTATAAAAGAAAAAAAAAAAAGAAAAACGCACATAAGCACAAACATAATAGGCAAATATCAAAAGAAAGAGAAAGAGCATCCCCCCTAGGAAATCTACCAGAATTTACAGAAAGGAGATAAGTAAATAGCTATAATATTAAGCTCTCCCATTCAGGTATTTATTCAGATGAAAAGAATGATATATACATAATTCAGGAATCAAGTGCAAAGAGAAAAAAATGATGAATTGGTAAGACAGAAGATAAAATTGAAAATGATTGTTAAAATATTAGAGTTTTGTAAAAACCTGACAATTCAATAAAACTGAATTTTGCATAGACTTTTGGAAGAACTAAAGAATAGTTGTAGGAAGGAGAAACATTCTTACTATGCAATTTAAGAAGTTGTTTTGTATTTGGAAATTAGAATAACTTAAGCCTACACAGCCCTTTCTTAGTAATGTCTCACCATCAGAAAGACCAGATAGAATGATATACAGTAGCCAGTACTACTCACTGTTTACAGAAGAAACAAAGCATTAGGCACACTGTGGCCGAGTGCCTATTCAGAATCCTGTCAGAGCTTCCAGCATTATGAATGCTCCTGGCAGGGAGAGACTGACAGCATCAGGTGATCCCTGTGAGGAAATCAGTACCTGGGGTCTGAGTGCATCTTTCACCCCTTCCCTGGGAGCAGGGGGAAGGGAGCAGATAGGAGTGAAAAACCAACCAATCAACCAATCAACAAAAAGTAAAAGCAAAGGAAAACCCAGGGCTGAGGAGGAAAGGATGTCATCACCATCCTTATGGTCCTCCCAGAGATATATGTGAACACTGGTGGTTTACTGAAACATCCTTAGCCTCTTTACTTGTGGCGGGTTGAAACTGTCCACCATCAAACCCAGGGGGGGCTCAGAACAGCAAGTATAGCCCCAGAAATACAAAAAGATAGACAGTCATAAGCTTTATTGAATAAAAATGTTTAATGCTTTTTATCATTGATGTCTGTCTATATAGATTTAGAATGTAAGTGTTGGTGTTATTACAACTGGATGTAAAATTGTGCATTTAATTAGACCATTATATTATTACACTGCAAAACCTTGACTGAATATGTATTTATATATATGTATACATAGGTACACATACACATATCATTCACATTTAGCAGACTCAGCTTTAAATAAAAGACAGCTATTTTTCTTCCTTATCTGTACAAGATATGAACATGTCTTAGAGAGGTATGAGTAGATTTCTGTGGTACCCAAGCTGGGGAACAAAACATTATTATTTAGAGTTTGTATATGATAGTGTTAAACACTAAGAGCACACAAATCAATACATCTTTCCCACATTTACATTGGAAACAAATATTGGAGTGAGAAATCACTACAAAAAATCTCCAGTATGCCTTCTTCACACTATGATATAAAAGCTTTGAGCAATTGTTATAGCTAGGTTCGTATAGATACAACGCAACAGAAAATATTACACTATTATCCCTTTAAAAAGCAATTTCATTAACTATAATAGCTAACACCTTAATTATGTGGATATACTCACACACATGCTGTCCATCCCAATAGATACGGTAGTGCGCAGTGGAGCATAATCCAGACTCTGAAATGGCAAGGCACCAACTCTAGCAGGTGTCCCCACAGTGACAACATTGGTCAAATGGATGCTGTGCTGCATCACAGCTCCGGATCTATTATATATCAATATCCGCATGGAGCCAGTACGTGCCAGGACACAGGCAAAACATGGCCCTTGATTATATAATTTTAAAAGTACCATTGTGCTTGCACTATGACAAAAGGGTGGTCGTTTTGTATCCTTGAGGGTCATAACTTCATCATCCCTTCTCTTCATCATCTACACAGTGACCTTCCCCCAACCCTACAAGGTCCTTTGTGGCACACAGACAGGTTTCATAATGTAGGTGGAGATCTGTTTCACTACTTGCTTCCTCTAATCTCTTCTCTTTAACCTTCAGTTATTACATCACATATAGTTGCACAAGAATAGAGCCTTATCCATTGGTCATGCCCACGAATCAAATACAGTTTTTTCCATCACTAACACAGGAATGCACTGCTAAGTTGAAATACCTATACATAGATTAATAATTAACATAGATTAATTTGACAGAGTTCCATGGGAAGAATAATATAATTGTGGAGTAGCATCTGTCAACAAGGCAATCAGATATTAAATGGAAAGAATGATATACCATCTCCTGGCTAGTACTCAGTCTATTTAGGAAGAAGGGTCCCTTTACCAAAGTGCTTGGTAAAGACCTCATGTCATGTTTTCTCTTATGTTGTTACACCTGAAGGTATTCTCTTTAAAATGGACACTTACATAAGTCTTCTTCAGTACCATTTTTCATGTGTTTCAAACCCTTTGTAGGCCAGCAAAACCATGCCTGCTGAATGTTTAGCCCTTTCTGAAAGAAGGTAATAGCTGAGTTATAATAAAAAAATTAAAATGTAATATTGGTATGACATAATACCTACAAAAATAAAAGATGTAGTGGCATAGCTAACCAGTCTGTTTTCATAAATTGCAACACTAATGAACTGCAAAACTATTCTAGGGGAAAACCTCTCTCAAACCAATTATATGTATTGGCAGATGCAAAAGTGAAAACAAGAAATGGAAGGAGAAAGAGAAAAATATAGAGTGAGATGAGAGGATAAAGTGGAAATTGTTGTGAAAGCTGGCAGAAAAACTTTATCTTTCTTCACTTTCTTTCACCTCCTTCCTCTGTTTTCTGACTTGTGTTTGACAATAGGATTCAAATCAAGGCAAGCATGTCCATGATCAGAAATACTTCTATAGCATTCAAGATACTTTGCCATGCTGTGAGGCAAGGTATTTTCTTCACCAAGTCCTCCAAACAAATAAAAGTCAATTCTATTTCCCCAGGGATAAAATCTGAAAAAGAGGATTGAGAATGAGACTATTTACCTGTTGTATAAAATGATGCCACAGAAAATACATTGAATAATTCAGGGAAATACTAGTAGCATTATTGATACAATCATCTATGCATAGTCAATGAGCTCACAGCACTCAGGACATAATGGGTAAATCCTATGTAATCTCCTTCCTTCCTAATAAGATTTTCATTGCAAATTTGTAACACAAACTGATGTTCAGAGATGTGGTCTGCAGGTCCCCAAAATTTTTTTTCAATACTCTGCCATCTTTAGAAATATGTATGTATTTCTTACCATGTGATTTATTTTTTATTTAATCAACACCTATTCAGCAAAACCTGATAGATGCCTGTAAATTCTACAATAACAACAATATTAACTAACAGTAACAAGTAACTGTGGTAAAAAAATGATGGTGCATAACTAAGTCTATTACTGCTTATTGCTCTCTGAATTTTCAGAGGGCACAAAATAATTCTGAAATCACAAATATTTGTGTTTATAGTGTGACAAATTTCATAGATATGTACTAAAAGCTTAACCTGAAAATGAATAAAATGGCATGGTACTGTAATATAAAACAATATAAGCTTTTTTTGTATTTTCAATAGCAGGCAGTGTTTTATATATCATCATTCATGACAAATTTCTAGTAAACCAATGAACCTTTCCCTCTTAGTTAACTTATTAGCTTATCTAAGACATTCTTCAAGACATTACTGTGATATTTCTTTATTCTATATGCTACTGAAGTATTAAATATAGAACATGTGTTATTAATAAAAAATAAAATCAACTTTTTCAACTATCTTTGGGGTACTTTGCAACTGTGTAGTAGTTTGCTACAAGTTGGTTCTACACCTTACTTGTCACATGTGTTTAAAATATGCTTTGAGCTCAGGATATACTAGTCAGGTGGACTTGCATTTTGCTGATAACAGAACACATGATTACAAATGTGCCACTGCAGTTGTAATTCATACACTAACGAAATGGGTTGAAGATGTCCAAGTGGTCTATGTCACAAATAGAGATGGTAATAGTTGGCGTTCCAGAAAAATTGTTCCCCTAAGAGACAATTAAAAAATGTAGAAAATCCAAGAACCAGAATATGCACCAAAACTATTTATTATTAGGGAATTTTGTTCTTATTCAAAAACATCACCAACCCTGTCCAGTGCCAATTATTCAGGTTAAATCTCATTCCAAATGAACGTGGGTTTCTTTCATATAAAAATTATCAGCACAGCCAAAAAAGTTACTTTGCCATGTGCATGTATTGTTAAGACCTTCCAAAAAATCTAGTTAAAGGAAAATCCTTAGTGACATTATTAGCAGAAAAATTAAAAACTGTGCAAACGATTTAAAAATTGTTCAAAGATGCAGTTTTCAAAGTAAAAGGATCAACATTTACTTCATGATAATCACAGAATAAACCAGATTGGAAAAGACCTTTGAGATCATCAAGTCCAACCTATCACCCAACACCATCTAATCAACAAAACCATGGCACTAAGTACCTGGTCCAGATCTCCCCCTACTCAAATTTGGATCTGATGCCCAAGTACTAGGACCAGAGAACTGCTCATGGTAGACTAGTACAGCTCTCTTTCTGGAAGAACTCTCTTCTTTACTTTCCTTTGTTACTCATGCACTTGTGCCTGTAGAACAACAGGTTTCCATCTCATACTCTTACTGTCTCCATACTCACACAGGAGAGATCACAGGGTTCATTGTGGTATGGACTGTTCCTGTTTAGCTGCAGGAGAGTTCAACTCTGCTACCTAAACCAATTGGCTCATCTTCAGTGTAGCAGTGTCCTGGCTTCACACAGCCTGCTCTCAAGAGCAAGCCCCTTCCCCCACACACAGATGGGCAGGAAAACAACCCCCCAAAAACCCACAGTTACCTTAGCAGAAGCTGTGTGGATTTTTTTGTTTATTGAACTTAACGTTGGCCTATCAATATCATATTTGGGTTTGTCAATAAATTACCTAATATCCAAGAGTAGCGGAACATCCTGAAACTAGACATATTAAGAATCACTAAAAGTCAGTAATTCATATTTGAATATTGTTTTAATATCCATTCTTTCTCAATAATACTGGTTTCACAGTCTGCCCCTTTTCCACCCCATTTCCTCCTCAAATCCCAGAGCACCTGGGCTCTATTGGAATCTCCTCCCACCCCAGGTGTGGCCACTTTGCCCTTCCCACCCACTTCCCTTTTTAATCCCCCCAGGAAGAGCAAACACCCTAAGCTGAGCCCATCTGGGTTGAGGGATCCTCTTCTCATCACTGGTGAGTCCCTGTGGTGCATACTGGGTGATTGGGTTGAGGACAAAGGCCGGGGGGCCTGGTGGCCCCCTGGTTAGCTAGGAAGAAGGCTGTTGGCTGCTCCAATATCGTCCATCGGTGCTGTCTGGGCCTCCTTAGTGGGGCTGAGCTCCTCTGTGTGGTACCTTGGCTGATGGAGGGTCTTGCCCTGGGCTCTGGGATGGGTGCAAAAATGGTGGTGATGCAGGAGCTGTTTAGGCAGCGTGGAGGATGGTGTAGAAAGAGCAGGAGCTGCTTTAGGAAGATGAAGGTGGGGGGGGGAGCAGGAGCTGCTTTAGGAAGATGAAGGTGAGGGGGGAGCAGGAGCTGCTTTAGGAAGATGAAGGTGGGGGGGGGAGCAGGAGCTGCTTTGGGAAAATGAATAGGGAGTGGGGGGAGGTAGGAGGGTTAAACTAGATGACCATTAAAGGCCACTTCCAATTCTGGTGATTCTATGAGGCTATGATCTTGTTCCATGCTTCATTCTCTCCAGAAGAGCCCATCAGTATTCAGAAAGCATACTATAAAAGTTTTGGATGTACACTATCAGTGCCCCCATTGGAAGGATAACTTCTTCTTTCGTGTCTTAGCCACTGTGTGGCACTTTCGTGTCTGGCACTGAACACTTCTGCTCCTAAGCCCAAGCCCCCAGTGAATGGAATTTTTAATGGTTTATCCAAGAAAGGAAACTTGCAGAAGGATCGGACCAGCCAAATGAGAATATGAGGTGGAACCCAGCCACTCAGGGACTGCGCTCCTCCAGTTGCTTATCACAGAATTAACCACGTTGGAAAAGACCTTTGAGATCATCAAGTCCAACCTATCACCCCACACCATATAATCAACTAAACCATAGCACTAAGTTCCTCATCCAGTCTTTATTTTAAACGCTTTCAGGGACAGTGACCCCATTACCTCCCTGGGCAGCCCCATTCCAATGGCCAATCACTCTTTCTGTGAAGAATTTCTTCCTAACATCCAACCTAAACCTCTCCTGGCACAGCTTGAGACTATGTCCTCTCATTCTGTCACTGGCTGCCTAGAAGAAGAGATAACCCTCACCTGGCTACAACCTCCCTTCAGCTAGTTGTAGAGAGCAATAAGGTCTCCCTGTTCTCTGGACACGTTCAAGCATCTCAACATCTTTCTTGAATTGAGGAGCCCAGAACTGGACACAGTACTCAAGGTATGGCCCAACCAGTGCTGAGTACAGGGACAGAATGACTTCCCTGCTCCTGCTGGCCACACTATTCCTGATACAGGCCAGGATGCCATTGGCCTTGGCCACCTGGGCACACTGCTGGCTCATGTGCAGCCCACTCTCAACCAGTACCCACAAGTCCCTTTCTGCCTGGCTGCTCTCCAGCCACTCTGTCCCCAGCCTGTAGCACTGCACGAGGTTGTTGTGGCCAATGTGTAGAATTCGGTGCTTAGATGTGTTAAATCTCATGCCCTTGGACTCTGCCCATGTCCGGCCTGTCAAGGTCCCTCTGCAGAGCCCTCCTACCCTCTAACAGATCACCTGCTCCCATCTTGGTGTCATCTGCAAACTTACTGATGATGGACTAAATTCCTTTGTCCAGATCATCAATAACTGATTCAATGTTAAAAAATACACCCATCCTCTCAGTGATCTGACTAGAGATAAAATTGTGTCATCTGTAAAGAAACTTGCTGCTGCAGCCAAGTGTCCAGGTTCTGGCTATTATACTTCCACACTGTTTTCCTCAAGCTTGCTCTGATTTGCAAGATAGAGTAGTAACAGAGGACATAAAAGAAGAAGGGAACTTTTGCACCTGTGGCTAAAACTTAATGGGATCATTATTGGACAGCTGTAAACAGCAGGCACCTATCTAAGGAAAACATTCGTTATGAAAGCACAGAAAACAGACAAGAAAGCTGTGGTGGTAAGGCCATGACACATGGCCCAGTACAAATCCAGACAGGCCTTAAGATGTCTAGACAGGTCCCTTTCTCTCCCCTCTTTCCTACCACAAAAACAGGGCAACGCAGGAAAAGGACAAAGGGGACAGGACCCTTGCCTGTCTGGTAAGCCAAGATGCTTATCTGGGGTGAGAGCAAGTAAGCTCCCCCAGATACAAGGTACTTGCTTCTGCCTTTTATGGCCATAGTCTGGCAGAATGCTTTCCATGGGGCAGCTACATGTTAGCTTCAGTGCCCCATTGGACCAGTTGACCTTTGGCATTTTGTATATATACAAGTGGCTAGGTAGCTTTGCTCCAAGCCTTGCTCATGCGTGTTGAAGCCTTGCTCAAATCTGCTGAAGCCTTGCTTCAAGCCCTGCCCTGCCTCAAGTGTCTGGTCCAGAGCCTGGGACAAAGCCGCAAGCCATACACGTGCAAGCCGGAGACGTCAGCGCCTAGACAGCCAGAGTGGCAGAGCCTGCTTCCGTTGCCACCAGAATTGTGCTGTGCCTCAGTTTACCCAAGCAGGAACCATGTAAGCACCCATCGCCAAGAGCGTTGTTAACAGCCCACTGTCTGCTCAAGCCAGACCAGCCTGGGACTACGCAGTAAACCTTTCTTGCCAGTAACCAGCCATGCTGCACCTGCGAGAGTACCCCCAAAGCCAATGCAGCTGCAGCATCCCTTATATGGGTGAAAATAGCTGTGAGTAACTCATTCACTGCCCTTTGGGTTTAATGGTTCTTATTGAGTCTCCTTCCCATTACAACTGAGTGTTAATTGCTCTCAGGGACCTTCTCTTTCCAAGTTGTTGCCTCCTAATTTGCAGAGAATAGTTTTGTATTTGCCCTGACTGAGATTGTATAATCATTTGTAAATATATCTTCCAACTGTACAAACGATCCTTTAACGAGTTTTGGCATATTTCATAATAAAAGGTTACTGTTTTATTAATACCCATCTGCTATATCATTTTATTAATTATTGCTGTGAGGGTAATTAATAGATAAGCCTCCCTTTGACCGCAACAAAAGCCAAGTCCAAGAATGCACATCATTAACTGCTACTTGGTTTAAATGAGTTGTGTTATGAAGCTGAATTCATTCTGGTGTCAAAGCTACATGAAGTGGTGTTTTGTTTTTTTTTATGGGGTTTTGAAGCAGTGTCTGAAAAGGTGCTTGTTTAAAAATCACGTGTTTTTTTATGGTTACTATGTTGTACCTTATCTGATGCTATAAAATTTTATTAGAAGTTTTGATTTTATAAATACAAAAGATGCAAACTGACCTACATAGAAATATTCTGAGAATTCCAGGATTTAAAATTTAATAAAGCCTTTAGGCACATATGACTATCCCACTGATGCACGCATCTAGCTGGAAAACGTGCAGAATTTACGTCTTCAGGTGTCTTTAAGAGGTAACATTGAAGGGCAGTACAGACAGTAGCAAAGAGCGGTGGCATTTTATGAGGATTGGTCCTATCTGGGGAATCTGGTGCTGTTCCTTATCTTTTAACTCAACTTGCTACTGTGTGACACATTAGGAGGTATGAGTTGAGAAAGCCCCTAATGTACCCAAAGACATAAGGCTAATTTTAAAATACACAGAGCAGCAGAAGTAACTGCTGGCTTACTATGTGAGCAGTTGAGTTCGCTAGGAGTTCAGAGTATGAAATACTAACAAATTAGAATAAATTCTAATCTTTACCTCAGAGAGAAAAAGGCTGTTCTGCATCAGAAATAGCAATGGATTTTTCCTTAAAGGAATCTAACCATTTTTTTTTTCCCAGCAGAAGATTTTATCTTCGTTTTAGTGCTTAAAATCCTCACCTGAAATTCCACAGAAGTCTATCATTAATTAATAAATTGTAAAAAATAAACAAAAGGTTTCTTTGGCTGCCTCTTATTCAGAATTGAACACATAGATAATTCAAAGATGTTTTCATGTTCAGAAAAACTTTCTCCTGAGAAATATCCATCCATACATGTGGCATCTGCTTTTACTGCTAAAGACCTTAATTGATTTCTAATGTTTATTTCATATGTAGAATATTCTTACATTACACACAAAAGCCAAAATATTTCATTTGTACAAGGTATTTAACACTGTCCTGCATGACATCCTTGTCTCTAAGACAAAGAGACATGGACTTGATGAATGGGCCTAGCTATAAGGAACTGGCTAAATGGATGGAATTCAAAAGGTTGCAATCAATGGCTCAATATCCAAGTGGAGACCAGTGACAAGTGGACTTCCTCAGGGGTCTGTACTAGGTACAGTGCTGTTAAACATCTTTGTCAGCAACATGGATAATGGCATTGAGTGCACCTTCAGCGAGTTTGCTGATGACACCAAGCTGTGTGGTACAGTGGACTCACTTGGGGGAAGGGATTCCATACAGAAGGATCTTGAAAGTCTTGAGAAGTGGGACAGTGACAATTCAAAGTGCAAGGTCATACATGTGGGTTGGGCCAGTCTCAGGCACAGATAGAGGCTAGGTGTAGGGCAAGTTGAGAGTAGCTCTGAAGAAAAACACTTTTGGGTGTTGACTGATAAGAAGCTCAACATGAGCTGACAGTGCGCACATGCAGCCCAAAAGTCAAATAATATCCTAGGCTGCATCAAAAGGAGTATGGCCAGCAGATCAAGAGAGGTGATTCTTCCCCTTTACTCTGCTCTTATGAGATCCCACCTCAAATACTCTGTCCAGTTCTGGTGTCCTCATCATAAGAAAGACACATAGCTGTTGGAGAGAGTCCAGAGGAGGGCCACAAAGTTGATCCAAGGGCTGGAATACCTCTGCTATGAGGATAGGCTGAGGGAGCTTGGGTTGTTCAACCCAGAGAAGTGAAGACTCTAGGGGGACCTTATAACTGCTTTCCAATACCTGAAGGAAACCTACAGCAAGGCTGGAGAGGGACTTTTCATAAGAGTGCCTAGCAATAGGACAACAGAGAATGGTTTTAAGTTGAGGGAGAGTATGTTTTGACAGGATCTTAAGAAGTTCTTCAGTATGAGGATGGTGAGGCTCTGGAGTGGGCTGCACAGGAAGGTTGTTGATGTCTCTGCCCTGGGGGTGTTAAAGATTAGCTTGGATGAAGCCTTGAGCACCTGAGTCTAGTTGAGAGGTTTCCCTGACCATGGTAGGGAGATTGGAGTAGATGATCTCCAAGGTCCCTTCCAACCTTGCTTGTTTGTTTAGGGGGAAAAAGAAAAAAAAACCAAGGAAAAATAGAAAAAGTAAAGAAAGAATCCTACTTCTACAAAACCATGTTCTTATTAGAAGTACTGACACAAATAACTGTGCTTGGGGTGTCAGATGCTGAAGAATATTTTCATTCACTGTTTTGGAAACTGGAATGATGAGAACTGTCAAATGTTTTTCAGTCTGAGCCTAGATCCCTTTGACCTGCTCTTCACTGGGAGATTTCAGCAACCATTTTTAGTCAAGTACTGTGGAAATCTAAACTATTTTACACATGTGCATATTAGCAAAGTAGTTATATGAAATTCTTATCAGAAAAATGGCTTACAAGGGAAATAATAAAATGCTAAACACATTCACACATGCAGAGCGTTGTGACTATGTCAATTTTCCCCATACAAGAGGAAAAGTTATACTGGTTTTCTGTAAGAATCAGCTTTCATAAGAAAAGATATCACAAATGCCAGCTTTTGAACTAAGATGAGTGGATTTGCCATAAAACACAGACAGGTAAAAATTGGGGTTCTGCATTTGTGAAAGAGACTGTCATTTGGTTGCATATACTCTGCTTTTTAGTTCCCCATATTAAGAGTTTCTTCTTGAGAAGATTATCTTTTATTTTTAACTGAAATCTAATTGAGTCAGGAATGATGCATATTTTCTTTGACTTAGCTTTTTGTTAAAAGGAGAATCATAGAATCAGTCAGGGTTGGAAGGGACCACAAGGATCATCTAGTTCCAACCCCCCTGCCAGGGACAGGGACACCTCACACTAGATCAGGCTGGCCAGAGCCTCATCCAACCTGGCCTTAAACACCTCCAGGGATGGGGCCTCAACCACCTTCCTGGAAATTATAGAGGTCAGAGTGAGTGTCTCAGAAGTAAGCCATTTTATTTTATTTTATTTTATTTTATTTTATTTTATTTTATTTTATTTTATTTTATTTTATTTTATTTTATTTTATTACTTTATTTTTCTTTAAAATCACATCAGAAGGAAAATAGACAATAACTTAAAACACCAAACAAAACCCAGGCTAGCAAACAGTTGATTTCATTTTATGTTCATCTCACTCTTTCTGGAAGGCTACCAAGCTCTGAGAAAACAAAGCATTTTTTTTAATAATTTTACAAAGCAAGTGGTCGTGGTTTTTAAAAATAAATGCATATGGTAACAATTAATTGAATTATTAAAATCTAGTATAATAATACTATGTATTATTGTGCTACCTAAGATACAAAACTTGCTAAAATTCTTAAAACTTTCCATTAAAAAATGGAAACTTTCCATATTTCCAATATGAGTTTTAAACCTTTTCGTCCTGTATTTGTTTCTCTTTATTTTGTTAATTTTTTTTTCAAACTCAGATTAGGTTAAGAAATGTAACATGACAGAATACAGAATGACTGTGAATACTATTGCTAAAACAAAGTAACAGCTCTGCTTTCTGTATTTGACTTCTATTCTATTATTATCATTTACAATAAAAATTGAGCAAAATATAATAATGGATCTTTCAGTCAATACTTTCAAGTAAATAAAAATCAATACATGGAAATACCTACATACAGTATTTCTCAGCTAAGTTGCTGTCTTGTTGTCTGTTTATTCTCTGAGAAAATTTTTTTGCTAAGAAATAAACCAAAAACAATTTACAAACAAATTACTAGTTGTAAATTTTCTACTTGTAGTACTATAAGCTATATATATTATGTAACATGCAATGCTATCTAAGCTTTACAAAGGAATAAATAAACAATTAGGTGATGAAGAGCTCTAAAAAATGACAACAGCAAAATTAAATTAAAAAAAGAAAATAAAGAGGAGAATTTGTGGATTCAAGATTCCAGAAACTCACAATTTTGATTCAGCTTTCAGAACAACAGCATAAGAAATTCTGATTGTCTTTTGAGTCTTCTGTAACTCAGTCTTCAGATTGTAGGAGTTAGTAAGTACATTCCAGGGATATTTTTGCAAGACAACACAGGAAAATATACTTCAAGATGACTCAAATTAACTTTCTGCATTCTGTGTAGTGTGCTCTGACTTCTGACAGGGTGGAAGACCTTTTGTAGTACTAACATACCACTGCTATGGGCTGGAGCTCTGAACATCAGAGGCAAGAAAGTTGCAGGACTTTAAATAATCATCAGGATTTCACAGGAACAGGAATTATTGTTATCATTATGTTGGTAGTTATAATAAAGAGGGTTAGAGCATTAAAAACAACAACAAAACAACCAAAAAAAACCCCAAAACTATTGTGGAATCTTTTGCAAGGGATAATACTTACATAGGGAATTGAAACTCTCAAACAACATAACTTCTGAAACAAATCTCTGTTGAAAGTCTCTGCAACTGCATCTAAATGGCCACATCAAGTAAGATAACCCAAACTCTTCTGTATTTTTATAGCCCAGATTCTGTAAGGTCCCACATGATCACCCTAACATGTACATGAACATTGCTATTGATTATCTTAAGCTATGTCCAAACCCCCCTATTTAGCTATCTTAATTATGTGCAAAATGCAATCTTCCACAATTTCTGCAGTTGTGGGAAAACAGACTATTTAAAATCACTTTTTCAGTTTGATCAAATTCCTCATCTACAGCAGTATTTACCTCAGTGAGCCCCTTTCATCATCAAATTCTCTTCCCAGAACGTTAATTATTAATAAAACAATCAACACACACAAGTAGTCCCTACTAGTTGGTCTAGGCATGACAGAATTCAACTGAGAGAATCTCATATGTTGTCCAACACTTTTGCTTGGAGAACTCCTGTCAGAACCAGCCCTATTGGTCACCTTATCTAAATTCATCTATTCTCTGAAGTCAGCCCATTGCCTTATCTGTGGGAGACTGGCTGGTGAGTGTCTTGACCTCTCAGGAAACCAATAACTTAACTGCAATGGGCACGAACACAGACATATCTGATGCACCAACTACACCAAAATTCTGACTACAGGACAAACTTGAATTTCATGCTTATAATTCAAATTCCATAGATTTTTGTCATGGCATGTCATTTTGGCACTTTTTGGATAAGTCTAAACACAGAGATTCACTGCAACTTATACTCAGTACCTTTCTTGAGGACCGAAGAGCCTCATCCAGATAGTTTTATCAGTTTTCAGTCTTAATATGCCTGCTTCAAAATTACACAAAGTCAAAGCAATAATCATAAGTTATTTGGAGGGTAGAACAACTTATTGGCTTCTTACTCAGGCTAATAATCATGCTTATGAGTGAATGACAGATTCCTGTATATGTCATCATTATTTCCTCTTATTCATTATGAATAACAGTGTCCTTTAAATCTCAAAAAGACCTCAGTGATTTTAAGGGTCTAAATGATTAAAAAAGTATCCAGACCAGTATGTCAGATATATTATCTATGATTTTTAAGATCACTTGTAGTTTTCTATCTTGCCATTTTCATTTGTAGAGAGGGTGCTATAAGTAGGCTTCATGGGCTCCTGCTGCTTTAAAAAGCACTTTTGATCAGCAGGAAAAAAAATTAAATCACTACTTCAATTTTATTTTATTAAATAACAGTAGTATATTCAAGTTAGATGGGTATTTGGGGTTAAGCCACAGGTCTCCAAGTTGATTCTGTGCCACTGATGATGACCCTCTGAACTCTGTTGCCAAGCCAGTTTGCAATCCACCTCACTGACCAGCCATCTATGCCACACCTCCTGAGCTGGTTTTAATGGAAAGTATGTCATGTCTTCTGTAATTCTGACAGTGTTTTTTATAGTCTTGTAGAGTCTGATGTTATTGTTTCCAAATCTCACAATAGACTGAAGTTTCCATTTCTTATTTTTCTCGAGTATTAAAACAGTGTTAAGCATACACTATGTTAATTAGTGCCAAATTTAATATAATATTTTATTTTTCTGAAGAAAAGTAGAGGTACTTCCCTATGGCCAGGGAAATGTTGACAAGGATAAAGCAGCTACTGTTTCAAAAAGACCTATGGGATTTAGGTACTTAGATGCACTATTATTTTTAAAATTTTATTTATTTATTTAAATTTTCTTTTTTTTATTCTTCAGATTTAACCAGGCAAATATTAACTTTTGTTTCAGAGAATTTTCCATTAAGTACGTTTTAAGATCTTTATAGAACAGTGGTTATCATATAAATAGTTGCATTAAAAAGTCAATGTGCTTTTTTAATGAAAAATTTAATGTTGCTAGCTAAATTTAATTTAAAAGCATAAGTCTCTGGAACTAAACCATTCCCACAGCAGTTCATCAGAGTTGCACAAATCGTCACACAGGGCTTTTTTTCAGACACCTGAAGAAAGAAGAGTTATTGCATACGAGATGTTCAGTGATATTACCAAGGTTATTACCCTGGGGTGACAAGGGAGGGTTGTTACTAGGCCCTGAAGGAAGGCAGTGGATGTGAGAACACCGTAAACGTCAGAACAATTTATCTGATCTGCCATTGATTTATCAGAGGCCTTGTAAAAGAAAGCTACACAAGGTTATCAGGCTGGGTACATTGCCCTAGCGAGTATCATTCAGCCTTTAGGTCTTCTGTTGATTATAGCTGATCCAAGTGGAGTCTTTTCATGAAGCTTTCAGTTCTCATCAGACATAGAGCAAGATAGGTTTAAGGTTCAGTGCAATTAAAACCTCAATCACACCAGCAAACCTGAATACAAGCACAATACCACTAAGAAAGTAGTTAGCAAAACCAGGGAAATTTTGGAAGCTATTGATACGAATTTAAAGCCTCAAACTATAGATACCAAAGCCTCAAAGAGTAGTTCAAGTTAAAAACTAATAACTAAAAAAAAATATGTCTTAATTACACATATGCTCCCCTGTACACACACAGACATAACATTGTAAAGGAAAGGTTTGTCTTTTAGTGAGACTGCCATAACTTGATCCCTATACTAGACTATATTTACACTTGTTAAGTCAGTATACTGTGGTTTAGAAGAGTTTAAGGAAATTCTACAGCTGCACAAATTCATAAAGAAAAAGGTCTATGTGAATCAATGAATATTTACTAAATAAAGTAAATACTTACCACCTTTTTTGTGAAGTTATATCCAAGGTTCATTTCATCTTGTATGTAGGTACAAAATCAGTAGTTCTGGGTATATGTCAACATTTAAGACTTTGTGGTGGTTAGGCCCTGGGGGCCAAATGCTCACCAAGGTGTTCTATCACTCCCCTTCTTAGATGGACAGGGGAGAAGGGAAAATATAACAAAAGGCCTATGATAACATAGAAGCAATTTTAATAATGCAAAGCAAAAACAAAGGCAGAGCAGAGAAGCAAAAGAAAACAATGATGTTACTCTTTTCTTCTCATCAAGCTAGACGATGTTCGGTCACTCCCAGAAAGCAGGGCTCCCATACATGTAGCAGTTGCTCTGGAAGACAGTCACCATCAATGAATGCCCCCACACTTGCTTCTTTCACTCAGCTTATATATCTGAACTGATGTCATAGAATACCCTTCTGGTCAGTTTGGGTCAGCTGACCCGGTTGTGTCCTCTCCAAAGATCTTGCCCACCTCATAGTGTACTCTTGGGGTGGGGGAAAGTAGGTAAAGTACAGCCTTGGTCCTCGATTCAGCAGTGGACACAACATGGGTGTGTTATCAATGATACAGCTATAGCACTGCAAAACACAGCATTCAAAAGATGCTCTAGGGAGAATTAACTCCAGCTCAGCCAAACGCAATACAGAGTTGATGAGCTCTGGGTCAAAAAAAAAAAAAAAAACAAACACCCTTCTCTCTTACACAAACAGGGTAATTGTTACTCTAGTGGTTCCCATGAAGAAATGGAGTGGTACCATTACTGTGCCGCTGTAGCCTGAGACGAATTAGAAAATACATACAATTGTTTTTTGTTTCATGTTTTGTTCAGGATTTTTTGTGTATCCATAATTTATTAGCAAAGACCTTTCTTATTATAGTAGTGTGATTCTTAATTGAATTGGTTAAACATTATTAATTCTCCTGATTACTTTCCATTTAATCTATAACCTTTTGAAATTATTTCTGAAAAATATTAAAAAATAGGTAATTTAAAGTATTTTATTTTATAAACACTTGTCATACCTGTAGGATGAGCCACTGTATGGATAGAATTAGATTTAAGACTGAAATCTTTATATTCAAAAAAATAACAGAAACTGATTGTGAAAGAAAGTTGATAAGAGATCCTATTGTGGTATTCCAGTATCTGAAAGGGGTCTACAAGAAAACTGGTGAGGGACTTTTTACAGTGTCAGGTAGCGACTGAACTAGGGGGAATGGATTCAAGCTAGAGAAGGGTAGACATCAAGAAGAAGTTCTTCACCATAAGGGTGGTGAGACACTGGAACAGGTTGCCCAGGTAGGTGGTGGAAGCTCCATCCCTGGATATTTATAAGGCCAGGCTGGATGTGGCTCTGGGCAACCTGTTCTAGTGCGAGGTGTCCCTGCCCATGGCAGGGGGTTGGAACTAGATGATCCTTGAGGTCCCTTCCAACCCTGACAATTCTGTGATCCTGTGATAAGAAACCATCTAGTTTAAAGTGAAATTTAGAAGAAAAACCTGAACTCTTACTGCAGGAAAAGATCAATTCAATACCAAATTTATTATAATTTTTAGAAAACAGTAAAAAAACCTAAGTATAAATATAAAATAAATATTAAAAGTAGCAACAGAGAATAATATTTTTTTAATACACAAGGAAGATGGAAATAATTGTGGAACCGTTGCTACAGTGTGCATTGTTAGGTTTCTTATAGCAAGATTTTACCATGACAACACTTTGTATATTTATTGGTCATATAAATGTCAAATAAACTTACAAACATTCTTTTTATAGCCCATAGTGTAATGAATTGATGCGAGTTTACCCATAAATGGTCTTCAACATAAATTCCACACTCAACCTAAAATTTGACGACAAGAACTATTACTTGATGTTAATTTTTTTTTTTTTTAGTTCAAAATTAACTGAAAGCCACAAAAATTTGTTCTTCTGTTCTAAGTTTTATATTGCCATTCAAGTAGGTCCTAAAAAATCAGGTCTGCGTTGCTCCTTGTAATTACAAAACATTCACAGGTTCACAGAATGCATCAGTTTGGAAAGAACCCTCAAAGATCATCTTGTCCAAACTGACTGCTGTGACAAGGGACACATCCGACTAGATCAGGCTGCTCAGGGCCACATCAAGTCTGATCTCAAACATTTCCAGGAACAGAGCCTCAAACACATGCCTTGGCAACCTATTCCAGGATCACACCACTCTAACTGTGAAGAACTTCTTACTTGTGTCCAACTTAAATCTATCCTGTTCTAGTTTAAAACCATTGTGCCCCTTCTATACAGTCATTCTCCAGCCTCCCTGTAGGTCCCCTTCAAATATTGCAATGCTGCTATAAGGTCTCCCTGGAGCCTGCTCTTCTCCAGGCTGTACAGTCCCATTTTTTAAAGCCTGTCTTCATAGGAGAGGTCCTCCAGCCCTCTGATCATTTTCATGGCCCTCCACTGGACCTGCTCCAGCAGGTCGATCTCCTTCTTGAGTTGGGGGCCCCAGAGCTGGACACATTATTCCAGGTGAGGTCTCACCAGAGCAGAGTGGCAGAACCACCTTTCTCAACTTGTTGGACACTCTTTTTTTGATGCAGCGTAGTATGTGATTTGCCTTCTGGGCTGCAAATGTGCATTGTTGGTTCATGTCCAGCTTCTTATCCACCATAATCCCTGAGCCCTTTCCTGCAGGGCTACTCTCAGTTTTATCAATATTAAGTCTTTGTCTTTTTCTCTAGTCCTATGAGAAACTATTGAATAAGCAAAATCTGTGGTAGCTATGAATAAAATATGCACAAATACAACATAAAACAAACTAAGAAATTGATAGCTTTAGTTACTGGATACACACTCCTCAAAAAATTCAAATCAAAATTTCCTCACTTTAGATGTTCCTTAGATTCCTACTTAGTGTAAGAGATCCCATGGAGAATTATGCACCTGTAATTCAGAACATTTTCAATTATAATACATTGAAAACAAAAGAACAGCAGATTGCACATCAGAGTTAACATAAGGGCAGAACTGAAAATCTCTTTGAGAGGGACTTCGAAGTAACAAAATTAATTAAATCCATATATAGGAATAGCCCATTAAAATCTATAGTACATTTTCAAAACATTTAGAAAAGTATAGTAGATATCTCTAAATATATAACTAAAAATAACAATTAAGTAGTTAGTTCCCTATGGAACCAAAATAAAACACAGATATCCCAGTATCAAACATGTATCAAGAAAAATCATCTAAAAGATAAGCCTTCAGTTCAATCCAAGCTATCAAAAGACCAAAAAAGAAATACTCTCAATAGATGTTTTTAATATAACTATTCAAAAATGTAATTTATCTGCAGAATTATTAACTATCTCTGTAATTTTAATTTGTTGTTGACTATAATTCAGCCATCAGTGTAAAAGTTAGATAGATTTTATCTTTATTTTAGATACATCATTCTGTAGGACTCCTTGAACATTGAAGAACATGTCCAGAATTTGCTTATAATAAGTGAGCTTTGTTTAGGTTCAGTTTGATATTTGTAGTACAAAGCTGGTTCCTTCAGTGCTAGGAGACAGCTACACCACTGCTTCACAGTCCATTACGTAGTCTACTGTGTTCCTTAATATCATTTCCCAAACCTCAGCTCTTACTGTAGACAAGCAGGCTGATTGGGACTGAAATAATTTGAAATGACTGTACCAGGATGTCAGCTGAATTTATACTAATTAGGCTAATATCTACAAAGAGATCAATAAGGAGGTGATAATACTTGTCACCTTTCTCTGCACTTGCTGATGCTTCTACTCTAGTATCACAGTTACTAGGCTTTTCTTACCCATTTACCTTTTCCAGAGAAAATATCTACACTGCCATCTTAAATTAGGACTTAATGTTTCACTTGAGGTCAAACCACCTTACTCTACTTGATTCTGCAAATAATCCCCAACCAGACCTTTGCTGTCAGTAACTTCAATGTATAGGTTATTAGTTTCCACAGGACTTAGTATACAAATTCTTTGTTACATACCAGCCTGCTTTTGTTTTGTTTTAGTTTGGTTTGTTTTGATGTTTTTTGTTTGTTTGTTTGGTGTGGTTTGCTTTGGTTTGGTTTGGTTGGTTGATTGGGTTTTTTTGTCTACAACTTAAAAATATCTCTTTCTTTTGACATTACGTTTCCCCTGTTTTCTCAGAGTACACAAGTCCATGCCCGCTCCAGTGCAAACAACAGACTATTTAGATTTTACATATTACTTACTCTTCAGCAACAGCATCAAAGGCAAAAAAAAAAAATCTCATTTCATTCTGGTTGTCACCTGGAAGCTTTTCACTAAAATAGTTGTCTTTCTAAAAACCCACTTCTTAATTTGGAAAAGAGTAAGAAAAGAAAGAATGAGCAAAGACAATCTGGAAGCTCAAGACAACCCTAGCACAGACAGGGCAGTGTCCCTTGACTCAGACATAGTTCCACAGCATATGGGTAGGGTGGGCAGAGCAGATCCCATAGCAGCAACATGCTCTGTCAACTGTTTATTGTCCATTAGTCAAATACAAGGCCTCAAATCAGGCAAAAGGACAATCCAGAAAAGCCAGCAAAGAGAATAAGGCAAGCAAAGAGCAAAGCTGAACACAGGCTACCTACAATACAGCTCAGAGAAGGACAGTAAATGAGTTTGAGCTCCTCTGGTGTTCCTGGGCCATGAATAGAGGGGGTGTGTGGAGGTCCTGGGTGAGGCTGTCCAGAGTCATTAAGATCTGCTTCTGCACTCAGGGCTCTGACAACATGCCTCCAGCTGTCAGCACTACTTAAGTTATTTTTATTTCTATAGTTAACATTTATGAAGGAAAAATGCTTATTACAGAGTAGAATGACTGTTCAAAGTCCACCAAGGATAGTAATAACATGTTTTCCAGGGAAGATTGTATTAGTGCAATAGCAAGTGGTTTGGATTTAGAATTAGATTGCTTTTTTACCAATCCAGCCTTCCTTTGGACTCCTTGTAACCTTTATTATTCATATCCTCCTATGGTAAAAAATTTCAAAGCTTATCTGCATGTCATGAGGGGATTCAGATACAGTTGTTAAACCTGCCCAAAGAAAGAGTCAGTAACTGTTTCTCTCTGGCAAGTACTAAGAGTCTGAAGCAAAAAAATGGGTGCTGAGCGAGATACTCAAGTTATATTATGTATTCTGTGGGTTTACTTCAGGTCATCTCTAGTCTGACTCAACAGAATGAATATTCGTTTGAAACTGAAGCACATAGATGTGCTCCTGCAGCACATCTTTTGTAAGAATGTCATGATATTTTAAGCTCCTAAAATATGCCCTAGATTTTTTTTTTTTTTTATCCTGGACTGAAGAATAGTTGCTTGCTCATTAATTGTAAACCTTTTTGCCTGAACCTTCTTAGTTATACTCAGGAAATAAAACGTAAATAATGTTCAACATGTAATAACCAAATAAGACATTTCTAGCCAGGAGAGGGAAATCATATATTTACCTTTTGAATACTTTCTTGATATTCAGTACATCAGGGTTTTCATAAACCAGTAACACAAAGCACAATATTTCTTTGTTATTTTATACCAGAAAGAATGAAGGAAAGATTTTCAGCATTAAATTGCAGGAAGAAATTATCACATAATTTTAAAGATAATTTCTCTCTGGTAAATTCTGGACTATTTTGAATTCATTACCAAATTACACATAGTCATAGCTGACCTTTCTTACTAACATAACTTCTAGCATTTCTTTTATATCATTGCTTGAAAATCTAATATTTTTACAGAATTTCAGTTTATATATTCAACTAAGAATTCCAACAGGTTTTGTTGTGAAAAAACTATCTACTGTTTCTTCTAGAAAACTAGAACTTCTGTGGATTTCTTCTTTATCTTTCACATTTTCCAGTTCTGTTTACAGAAAACTACATATGTTTTGATATAATTGTTGATATTTGCAACGATATTGTTTTTAAGCTGAAAAATAAATTAAATTAAATTTGCATTAGAAATTATGTTCCGTCTGCATGTCAATGTTTTATTTTTGTCATCAGTGAACACAATAATTTCAGTTCAGAAACAGCTAATCAATCCAATAAAGCAAATCACTGATTATGTCGGATTACTGTTTAAAATAGCAGCTTCTGATCTGGGGAAATTAAAAATTCTTTTGTCTGATCATTGTTAAAGCACAGTATGCAATCATCACAGCAGTGCAGAAATATAATTCCTTTGGCATTTAGTCATTAGTGCTGATAAGAACTAATTGGCTATTACGCCAATGTTCACAACAGTGGAACTGCTACAAATTTACAGAATATATAGGCACAATCCTTTAACAATTCAATGTGCTTCACTGTCTTAAGGTAATAATGTATCCCTCCATACCCAATCTTTTCCTTACAACCATGTAACTTTTCTGTTGTGCTCTTGAGCTGTGGCAGTATTTTTTTGACTTGTAATCAAGAATTTATTGCCTAAACTCTAATGTTGTCAGGAGGTACTGTAGTTTCAGTTATTCCATTTTTCCAGTGGAAAACGATTTTATCAAAAATGAAGATGAAAGCATTGTCTGTTGATAACATTATTATCACAGTTTCAGAGGTTGAAAAAAAAATAAGGTGGATACTGATTTGTGGTTCTGGCTTAAAATCATAATAAAATATGACAGAATTGACAGCATAATTTGCAAGTCCACAAGAAGAAATCTGATGGCAGGATTGAGTTTCTTTCTGCTAGTTTCATAGCATCATAGAATTGCTCGGGTTGGAAGGGACCTCAAGTCCAGTCTGAATCTCCACACTTCCAGCTTTATTCCATTCCCCCTAGACCTATACCTGATATCCTAAAAAGTCCCTCCCCAGCTTTCTTGTAGGCTCCCTTAAGATGCTGGAAGGCCACAATAAGGTCTCCTCAGAGCCTTCTCTTCTCCAGACTGAATAGCCCTAACTCTCTCAGTCTGTCCTCATAGGAGAGGTGCACCAGCCCTCTGATCATCCTGGTGGCCCTTTCTTGGACACGGTCCTGCACGTCCAGATCCTTCCTGTAATAGGGGCTCCAGAACTGGATGCAGTGCTCCAGGTGGGGTCTCACCAGAGCAGAGTAGAGGGGGAAAATCACCTCCCTTGTCCTGCTCGCTATGCTTCACTTGATGCAGCCCAGGATGTGATTTGCTTTCTGGGCTGCAAGTGCACACTGGTGGCTCATGTTGAGCTTCTCATCCACCAGCATCCCCAAGTCCTTTTCTTCAGGACTGCTCTCAAGCCAGTTGCTGCCCAGCCTATATGAGTGTTTGGGATTGCCCCAACCCAGATGTAGGACCTAGCATTTGGTCGTTGAACCTCATGAGGTTGTCATGGGCCCACCTCTCCAGCCTGTCAAGGTCCCTCTGGATGACATCCCTTCCCTCCAGCGTGTCTGCTGCACCACACAGCTTGGTGTCATCAGCAAACTTGCTGAGGGTGCACTCAATGCCACTGTCCATGTCACCAACAAAGATGTTAAACAAGACTGGTCCCAGCATTGATCTCTGAGGAACTCCACTTGTCACTGGCCTCTGCTGGGACATGGACCATTGACAGCCTCTCTTTGGGTGCAGTCATCAAGCCAGTTCTTTATCCACTGAATGGTCCATCCATCAAACCCAGACTTTACCAGTTTGGAGACCAGGATGTGGTGTGGGACAGTGTCAAAGGCTTCGCTCAGGTCCTGGTAAATAAGTCAGTTGCTTAGGCTTCATCTATTAATGTTGTGACCTTGTCATAGAAGGCCACCAGGATTGTCAGGCAGGATGTGCCCTTGGTGAAGCCACGCTGATTGTACCCAACCACCTCTTCATTATTCTTCTGCCTCAGCAGTACCTCCAGGAGGATCTGCTCCATGATCTACCAGGCACAGAGGTGAGACTGCCTGGCCTGTAGTTCTCTAGTTCTTCCTTCTTTCCCTTTTTAAAAATAGGAGTTATGTTTCCCCTTTTCCAGTCAGTGGGGACTTCCTGGACTGCCATGACTTTTAGAAAATAATAGAGAGGGGTTTAGGAACCTCATCTGCCAGTTCCCTCAGCACCCATGGGTGTATCTCATCAGGTCCCATGGACTTGAGCACTTCCAGGTTCTTCAGATGGTCACAAACATGATCTTCACTCACAATGGGCAGTTTCTTCTTCCAGTCCCTGCCATTATCTTCTGTTATTCTGAGTGTTTATTTTATTACAAACAAACAAACAAACAAAACCCCAAAACACAACCCAGAAGAAACAATAACAAAACATATATGTGTGTTGGGAAAGAAAAATCTAGTAGATTTTGATTATTCATGGAGTTTTCAGTTGTTCTACAAGATATTAGTAGTTCTGCAATATTTTTTTTTATATTCTTCCTATAATCACAACAGATGAAGTATCTTTTCTTTGCATGCAACTCGGGATTTGCAATGCAGTTGCTTTCTATAAAGCTCAATGCAATATTTTCTATCTTCTACAGAAAAACCTAAGGGGTTTTCAGCTGAAAGCTCTCTATAGAGATCAAAGATTTGAATGAAAGAAAATACACCAGGATTTTTGATTGCACTGTGTAGAATGCTTCATAGCACAATGTTAAAATGTAATAGGGGAATTTTGAAAATATTTCAGAACAGATGTTGGAATGCCAACTCATTTTATGTGTATTAAACACTGTGAAGGCCCTTTTTCACAATGTTAAAATGTCCTATTTCAAACTGAATAAAACTATTCAAATAAACCTTCCATCCATGAGATCGTATATGGCAAGAATTCATTTAATACAATGTACATTAAGGTTGCATTCAGAAGTCTCTCTTCTGCCTAGATCATTTATTTTAAGGTAGAATTCTGAACATATCCTTCTCCAGGGATGTTTTTGCCCTTTTACACTCACTGGACTACAATTCTAAAGTAACATTTTATTGCCAGTCTACACAGATGAAGGTTCATTTTGAGAGATACAGTATTATTTTAAATATTTTTTTCTATCAAGTTTGAACATATTCTGCTGGGAAAGGTTGGGATAGCAAATAACAGTGATAATTTAATTTCTAAAATCCTTGTATTATAATTAGGGATAAACAAATAAAGGTAGACTATTCCAATGAACCAGCAATTTGCCTGCTGTATTTACAGCTGGCTGAGATTCATGCTTGCCTGATATATTCCCATAGGTGGTTTGTCACTCCTGGAGCAGAGACTGGCTTGAAGTAATAAACTGGTAGCTAGAATACTGGTAGGAATTGGACAAATTCTAGTAAAAAACCTGTGGGCAAAGATTTGTGAAGTCAATGTATGAGAGTAAAGCAATTCATCAGAACTGGAGAAAACAGTAAAGGGAGATTTGGAAATAGATCTAGAATTTTGCATAGGTATTATTTTTTAATATATTTATTATGAGAATAAACATTCTGAAGATTGAACAGGAAGTCAGACAATAATTGGAAATGCATTATAAAGGAATTCCAGCGACCAATTCCTGATTACATTTTTTATTTCCCTTTCTTTTTCCTTTGTGTCTTCATGTGGCAATTAACTTTGTGTGTGTTCTACACATATGCATTCTTATGTCCATTCATTCATCATTCATATCCATTTGTAGAGAATTGTGGCTACAATTGTACCTGACTAGCTTCAAATTAAAAAATATTTTCTTGTTGTACCTGTTAACAAGTCTACAGTAATCTGGTATAGTTATTTCCTGTACAGTAGAATAGTTAGAGAGATGGTGCTGAACTCTGAGGGCACCCAAAATAAAGAGGAATATTTAACACCTTATCATAGAATTAAATTTAAATTTGCCTGCTCTTGCTTTTAGTGGAGATTCCTACAATAGGAATTTGTCTCCTACAATAGGCAACAAATCAGAACTACTCTGCAGGTTCCAATCAGATTTCCACTGAACCTATTCATGATTCTTCAACAGTGTTCAAGTACTAGAAAATGGTTAAGAAACATGAAGGGTATAAAGAAATTATTCCTCTGGGTTACTCCTTTATACAACTGGTTATCTATCAGCCAAGTAAGACAGATTAATGTACATATAATAACTAGTAAATAAATTATTTTCTTTTCTTTAAAACTTTATACTTCTCTTTGCAATAGGACAAAATAGCTGGACAAAATAAACTGAGCAATATTTTACCACAAATTTTTTTTTGTGTGCTGTAGGAAGTAGGGAAAATTTGTTTTTTTCCAGACATTTGATAGAGATGTCTTCAGTCAATATTACAGTTTCCCCAGAATGGTGATAAAGTCATCAGGATTAGAATGAGTGGACTCCTTAGAAAAACCTATTTGGAAGAAACTAATGGCAAAAGCATATGATATTCACAAACTGTGCTTTGGTGAAAAGGTGCATATACAAAATTTGAAGAAACAAGGAATTATCAAACATTTTTCCTGGAACTAGACAATTTGAAAACATTAATATGTGGCTAGAGAAATACTACCAACCTAATAACTGGTGTTAGGAAGGGGCATTTCTTGCTATGAGCCTCCCATGAGCAAACAGTGTAGCTCTAAGGAGGCAGAATAGTCCATTGAGAAGCAGCAGAGATCTTCTGGGATCATACAATTACAGAATCATAAAATGGTAGGGGTTGGAAGGGACCTTTGGAGATCATTCAGTTCAGTCCCCCTGATAACTCAGGTACTCCTAGATCAGACATCAGGGAGGCTTTGCTACTTTTGCCTGGGATAGGTAATTTTCTCTGTAGTAGCTAGTATGGATCTGTGTTTTGGATTTATACTGGAAAACGTTGACAAGACAGAGATGTTTTCATTATTGCTCAGCAGTGCTTACACAGAGCCAAAGCCTTACAGAATCATAGAACTAGAGAATCAGAGAATCATAGAATCACAGAATGGTTTTGCTTGGAAGGGACCTCCAAAGGTCATCTAGTCCAAACCCCCAGCAGTAAGCAGGGGCATCCTCAACTAAATCACGTTGCTGAGATGCTTGTCAAGCCTCACCTTGAATATCTCCAGAGACGGGGCCTCAAATATCTCTCTGAGCAACCTGTTCCAGTGTTCCACTACCCTCATGGTAAAGAACTTGCTCCTAACACCCATCTACTCTTCTCTAGTTTGAAACCAATGTTCTTTGTCCTGTCACTACAGGCCCTTGTAAACAGTCTCTCTCCATCCTTCACGTACCTTTCAGGTACTGGAAGGTCCTTATTAGGTCTCCCCAGAGCCTTCTTTTCTCCAGGCTGAACAACCCCAGCTCCCTCAGCTTGTCCTTGGAGAAGAGGTGCTCCAACCCCCAGATCATTTTTGTGGCCCTCTTCTGGACCCACTTCATCAAGTCCATGTTCTTTCTGTATTGAGAGTTCCATAGCTGGACACAGTACTCCAGGTGAGGTCTCACCAGAGCAAAGTGGCAGCATCACCTCTTTGAATATTTTGACTATGCTTCTTTTGATGCAGCCCAGGATGTGATTGGACTTCTGGGCTGCAAGCACATACTGTCTGCTCATGGCCAGCATCATGTCTATCAGCACTCACAAGTCCTTTTCCTCAGGGTTACTTTCTGTCACCTTGTCCCCCAGTCTATATGGATAGTGAGGATCATTCTGGCCCAGGCACAGGACCGTGCACTTGCTCTTGTTGAACCTCATGAGGTCCACCTAGACCCACCTCTCCAGCTTGTCCAGGTCCCTCTGGATGACATCCCATCCCTCTGGTGTATCAACACCACCACACAGCTTGGTGTCATCTGCAAACTTGCTGATGGTGCACTCCATCCCACTGTCTATATCATTGATAAAAATATTAAACAACACAAGTCCCAGTATGGACCCCTGAGGAACACCACCTGTCACTGCTTTCCATTCAGACTTCGAGCAATTGACCTGGATGTCACCATTCAGCCAACTCCTTATCCACTGAACAATCCACTCATCAAATCCATATCTCTCCAACTTGCTGAGTAGGATGTTTTGGGGGACGTTGTCAAAGGCCTTGCAGAAGTCCAGATAGATCACATCCATAGGTTGTCCCTTGTCCACTGATGCAGTCACTTCATCATAGAAAGCCAGTAGGTTGGTCAGATAGGATTTGCTGCTAGTAAAGCTGTGCTGGTTGTATTGAATCACTTCCCTGTCCTCCATGTGCCTTAGCATGGCATCTAGGATCTTTCCAGGCACGGAGGTGAGGCTGACAGGTCAGTAGTTTTGTGCTTCTCACCAGCAATTAGTCTGAGGATTCACATGAAGCTGGGAGTAGACACATCTGGAATAGTTGACTCCAATGGCCTAAAACGATATTCCATACCAAATGACATCACGCTCAGCATGTAAAGCTGGAGGTAGAAAAAAGGAAGGGGGACACACTTTTGGAGCAATAGAGCCCTCCTGTCCTGGAGATGGATGAACATCTTCCCGATCATGGGAAGTAGTTCGTGAATTCCTACTATTGCTTCTCATGCATGTGTGGCCTTAGTCTTACCTATTAAAGTGTATTTTTCTCAGCACATGACTTTTCTCACATTTGCCCTTCAAATTCACTCTCCCATCCTGCTGCAGGTGAGTGAGTGGCTGTGTGGGGTTTAGTTGCCTTAGCTGGGGTTAAAACATGAGAGAGGCTCAGGGAAGTACAAAAATTCACATTCATTTTTAGAAAGAAGGAAATAAGGAGTGAGCTGTTTCTCTGATTTTCATTTAGTTCACACAAGGAAATGAGTGTTCTCTATTTTCCCATAGCAAGGAATGAGCAAAAGGTAACAGTGAAACTTTTCAAGGAGAAGTGGAGGTATTACTGCAAAATAAATTAAAATACTGCTGTAGCATGGAAATGACAGAGAAAGGGAAGAAAAGCCCAAGATAGTAGTTACAGCTTTTCAGTGTTATTCTGTATTTTGGTAAGAGTTCACTGAACTATTGCAAGACAGCTGTCAAACATTAGATTGGGCTTTCTAGGCCAATTTACAGCAGTATAAACTCATGACAGGTTTGTGTTCTCATTGCATATTTAAACATATAGTGGGTGAAGCCACAGTATAGCTGGATTCCTTTTTATCCTGGAAAAACAAACAAACAAAAAAACTCCAACAAAGCAAAAAAAGAATTAAAAACCCAACATCATATACAGTGTATATGCTCAAATGTGACATTTTCACTCCACAAGAATCAACACACTTTATGTAGTCTTTTCTGTCACCTTGGATGCTCTTCCTATTATGTAAGCTACTTAATTGTAAATTTTATTTCTTAGTTTCCACTGTAATCTTTCTTATGCAGATTTTCTTTTAAATTCTTCCTTTAGTATTATTGTGAAAGATGTACATAAAAGCTAGAGTTGTAAAACTGACTAAGCAAGAACAATATAAAAGCTTGTTTTCACTTAAGACACAGACACCAGATTGCTGCATTGCTTGAAAACTAATGTTTCTCTCTTACTTTTTATTTAATGGAAGAGTGCTATCAATTACATTTCCAGAAGATCTTATTTTTTAAAAGGAACAAGTACTTACTGAGGAATCAAATTCAGGTGATTTAAAGTTGTTACTCAGTATAAAACATTAAATAGCATTTCCCCCCTCATATCAGACCTCTTAGCACTTTAAGGACATTGTGTTTAGCACTGAAGGCAGAAATGCCTTACAAATCTGCAAAATCTGAAGCTGTAAATCCCTGATATATCCAGCTGCAGTGTTTAAGGGTAGAGGTATGGTCAAATACATCGATTACATTTATTTAGTTATTTGTGGAGAAGATTCAAGAGTATATCTTTACCTTTCCAGAGAACAAGAGACTTAAAGCCCTTAAAACTGAAGGAAAATTTTCATATTGAAGATAGAAAAACCAGAAATAAATAGAGATTTACTTCCAAGTGACTACAATGATACTATGCAATAGTTGGTGTGTCCAGTTGTTTAGTGTAACTCACACTTACGCTGTTTATTCACATCAATATGTAAGATTAATTAGGAGGTGGGAGGGAAAAGCTGATGACAGATTTTGTGAGCTTCTTCAGTAACCTTCAGGGAGTACTTGTGATTTTAACTACTTGATCACATAAGATCTAGGATGGCAGCTGCCCCATAGAAAGACTGCATTTCCTGGGACAGCACTTTGTACTCAGAGCATTCATTCTATAATCAGCTTAATGTAATTTGGGCACGATATCTTTTCCTCAATAACAGAATTCAACCCTTACAACCTTCATGCATCTGTGCACTGATGTGTAGGTGTTGGCATCATCTGCTTTTCCATCCCCAAAGGCAGAATGAAGTTAAATCGGTTAAGGGGATTTTATTTTTTTCAACAAAGATTATCCCTATAAAGAATAATTCAATTTCAATAAATTATTAATTGGTGGACTAGAGTGTTAAGCAAACAGAATTGTTATATATATGCATGAATATTGTGTGTATATACAAACACTACACTAAAGTATTAATTTTCAATCAGAATATTAATTTGGTACTGAAAGTACAGGTGTATTATTAGGCTTTTATACTAGGTCTCTTCTGCACACAGGAGTAAAGGGATATTTATTTTGGAGACTCTTCTTGGGCCTTTATCAGCTTTTTAGCTGTATAGAGAACCGACCAGAAATACATATCAATTATCTACGCTAGTCCTATGCGTAGAGTACTGTGTCCAGTTCGAGTCCTCAATATAGAAAAGACATGTCTGTTGGAGTGGGTCCAGAGAAGGGCCACAAAAATGATCAGAGGGTTAGAACACCTCTTCTGCAGTGAAAGGCTGAGAGAATTGGGGATATTCATCCCAGAGAAGAGAAGGCTTCAGGGAGACCTTATAGTGGATTTTAAATAGTTAAAGAGGGCTGGTAAGAAAGATAGAGAAAAAATTTTTAGCAGGCCATGGTGCAATAGGACAAGGGATAATAGTTTTCAACTAAAAGAAAGTAGATTCAAACAATATATAAGGAAGAAACTATTGACTATGAGAGCAGAGAGGCACTGGAACTAGAGAGGCTGTATAGTTCCCTCCCTGGAAACATTCAAGATCATATTGGTTGGGTTTTGAGCAACCTGATCTAGTTGAATATATACTTGTTCATTATTGGGAGGACTGGACTAGATGACCTTTAAAAGTGCTTCCAACCCAAACTGTTATGTGGTTCTATGACAGAAATTCAATTGTTAAACAACCATAAGTAAGGGTATTTAAAATTTGAAACACATACATCCTTACCTTGAAACAAAGACTCTCCTCTTTCATCTTTTCTGTTGACTTAGTATGATCGTGAAATGAACAGCTAAGGTTTGAATGTACATCTGTGCATATTTAAAACCTAGGAAAATTCCACAGGTCAGATTGATGTCATCGCCTTTTGACTGTGCCTAACTCTAAGAAAAATATATTAGTTTTTCATCTTTCTCTCCCCTGGTTAAAGGAAACTGTCCCTTATCATAAACTATGATATGATATAAACATCCTAATTACTCAATAAAAAGGAAACATGCTGTGTTTGAATAAAGCAGTATTTAACTGTATGGATTAATATAAAATATTGTCATACTGAACACTGAGATCTACAACATCATTCAACAGAAATGGTTTACTAAAATTAAGCTAAGCTGAGCCCAGGAACCAGAAGGTATGGCAAAATGCAGTTTCCTCCCTGCTAGAATCCAAATAACTTTACCAAGGGAGTAAACAGAAATTCTGTGTTTTCACTTCTGTCTTCAATGTAGCATGAAAGAAAGGGAGAAAAATGTCCAGCCAGCATTTCAGTAGTGTCTTCAACAATTATAAATGCAGTAAGCTTGTGAACGTATAACAAAGAACCATATTTAAACACACACATATGTGGAGAGAGAGAGAGAACTGATGTTCATCACAGTATGTACTACTCTTGCAATAAGTACATATATGTCAGTGGAGCTCCATGAATTTACACCAGCTTTACCATGAAAGCATGCATGTTAGCATCACTGTCTGTACATGTATGTGCAACGATATGACTCATATGCAGGTTATCTAATTCCTTGTTTAAAGGGTTTTGGCTTGTAAATTGTGTGATGATTTAAAGAAACTGTATATTTATCATCAAATCTAGAAACCAAATCCTGATGTTGAAATACTTTGATAGAACAAAGAAATTCCCAAAAATCTTCGAATGTACTGAAGCCTATGTAGTTTCAAGAGTTACAAAATTGTGTTAACTGTTGTCTATTTGTCAAAACTTTGGTCATCAGATGTGGTGAAGGCGTATAGAATTAACAGCTTATACACTAACATCCACTTCTCTCTGTAGAAAAATTTTTATGCTGCTGTCAGATTGTGATACTTTGTATTAGCAGCAAGAAAAAATATTTGAATAAGAAATTATATTAAAGCTTACTAATGTCAACAACTGATTATAAGACAATATTAACTACATTCCATTAGACAAAATTTAATATTTGGATTAGTAGAATGGAAGGATGCATTATTTGCCTTGAAGCTTTAAGGAAAAAATAATTTTCAAAAAGTCAACCAAATTTTGATTCAGCTGATCTGAGATAGTAGAGTGACCTGTTTGTCATGCTTTCAACTGTCCTTGTAAAAAATCTGACTTGTTGCTGTGCTGCAATGCACTGATGGCTGTGCACAATAAGCTACTACACAGTAATGTTGAAGACTGTATGCCTTGAGTTTTGATTTCAGCAGGTAAAAAGTTTAAGATCCTGCTGTCAGTTTTAGTTCATCTCTTGAGTTGCATAATTTTTCCTTTGTTCTTTTCTTTCTTTTCTTTTACATAGGAAAAATTAACTTAAAAACAGATGCAGAGAAAGTAAAACAATTTACAAAATCAGATTGAATTTTCATTCCATAAGGAGTTTTCATTCCGTAAGGAGTTTTCATTCAGTAGAAGAGAAAGAAGGACAAATTTTGTGAAGATAATATTTTTTTGGTTTCATCAAAAGAGTTCTTTTTTATTTAATCTCAAACAAATTTCCATTCTCTTTCTTCTCTAGAGTTTTTGTCTCACTATCAAACTGAAAAAAAAAAAAAAGTTTTTCCACTTTTAATGCTAGGAATATCTGTGTAGATAGCAACTGAAAGAATGAGATTATTTCATTTCTATGTGATATTCCTGTACAACTGAAAGAATGAGATTATGCCCCATTTTATTAGTAAGTGAGTGAGCTCCATAGTATCTCAGCTACACAATTCAAATTTTCTGGCATTCAAGCAGAATGGGTTTTTTTTTGACACAAAGTATCAAGGGCACACATTATGGCTTTCTGGTGAATTTTATTGACATACTAAAGACTACATTCAATAGCTTAAAGATTGTTGTGGAATACTAATACTTTAGCTTTTTCTTATGGTTGCACAGCAAAGTAATATTTTGTTTTACGTGATATGGTTATATTTGCATTTACTCAATACTGCATCAACATTTCTACATAAAATCTGCCACAAGTAGCTGTTGCAGGATACTGGTGAATTCCTTTATATTAACAGCATCAATCAGTCCTACACTGAAGGATTACAGTCAGTACAGCAGTGTCAGCATATTTTGGCTTTACAGAAAGGTGATAAGAGCTAATGTGCCACGTCTACAACTTCGATACCTTGTGGCTTCAGTAGAAATTGTACAGAAATCTCTGAATCACACCAGCTCTGGCCTCTGATGTAGTTTTGCATGAAAACTGTAGTGTAACAGGTTAAATGTCCCTTTTTCCTGTAACACAGAAGTGAAGGAAAGTAACACACAGAAACCCCAGAACTCCACGTTGAGATAAAAAGTTAAGATAATAAGATTTAATGGAAAAAATGAGATAATAAAATGCACCTTAGCCTATCTACAGAAAAAAAGCACAGCAAAATGCAGAAAAGCTGCAGCAAGCAGAAGACAGAGAGCTAGCCCCCAACACTCTCCATCCCACCGCCATCCCAGCACAAGAACCCAAAGCCGCTAAACCCAGGAACTGAAAGCAGCAATGAAAAGATGAAACCTCTCATGTTATGATCTGAACTTCAAGCTCCAGCCAGCACTTTAATTTTGAAGATGGCATCACAGAGAATGGGATTGAATATCAGCAGCAAATTCAACTCAACCCATGGCATCTGGAAACATAAACTCTCAACCTATTTGAGTCAAACGTTTAGTAGTCAGAATAAGACAAAAAAACTGAAAAGGCCAAAGAGGTTATCTAATTTCAATGCCTCGGTGAAGAACAGAAATAATATGTATGAAGAAATTCCTATAGCAATTCTCCTTGCAGTATAAAGTTTAAGAAATATCTAAAATGACCTTAGAAAAAAGTGCAGGAATCTGAAGCTGTTACTACAAGGACAATGCTGAGGGACTGTAGAAGAAGGTTTAACTAAATGTTCTTAGCATAGTAGTAAAAATCCACACTGAAATAGAAATAATTTGCTCAATTTTCATCCTGAGTCAGACATTTACAATACACAAAATATCTAGTATATTACAATATTACAAGGTTTTCATAAAACTTTCTATGTCTGTTCTTGAAAAAATATAAAGTGGGATGTGAGCTTCAAAAAAACAGATTAGAAAAATGTTTGAACCCATTGTTCCTTGTCTTATCACTGTGCACCCCATATTATGTTGCTTTTCACTAAAGCACTTTATTATTTCATATTCTACAAAATATATTCTTAGTCCTTAGAAGTATTCTGCAGAACAAATTTACTGCTAGAGAAGACATGCTTAAGCAAAAGGGAAGAGAATTCTTCAAAGTGACCTTTACAAAGTGAAGATTTTGAAAAGAGAAGAGGACGAAGATTATTTAAATTTGAGACAGTTCAGAAAATCCTTGTGTAACCCTGAGTAGATTAGACAAAGCAAGATGACTCCTGAGAGCTAGAACTCTTTTACCAAGGTGGTGATTTGTTACTCTCAGTAGGGTGCTGGAAATGGACAGGAGAAGATCCTGCATCAGGCCAGAAAAGTGATTATATCATGAATCTAAGAATGCGCACACACAGACAAATCTGCAAAGACAAATTCTTTTTTGGTGAAGAGGCAAAAGAGAGAGTATTGACTACAACAGAAATTAGGGAATGTAATCCCCTCAGTACAAAATTTGGAGGATTGCTGCTCTGAAGAGCTAGACCCAGAGCAAGCATTCTGAACAAATCACTGTTAATTTCTGTATTACTTTCTCCAGTGATATTTAAAAAGTATGACAAGAATGACTAACAGATTTACAATACAGAATTAGAGAAGTAAGATTTTTCTTGGAGCAAAATGTTCAAGGCAAGTTTTGCATGAGAAGTAGGCAATAGTTGTCAGTAACAAATAATGGGGATGGCAAGTCATAAAGAAGGCCTAAAGGAAATGTCCTGCACTCTCACTTCCTTTTTTCTAACATAAAAGCCATAATATTTATCTGGAAAACTTTTATTGTACTTATTCGATGTGTTATTTGCAGAAGAGTAGTTCCTTATCCAGTTGATGAAGAATGGGTTGGATGATCACATACTAAGGGTAGTGGTCAACAGTTCAATGTCCAGATGGAGACGAGTGACAAGTAGCGTCCCCCAACATCCTGTATTGGGACCAGTGCTGTTCAGTATCTCCATCAATGATATAGACAGTGGGACTAAGTGCACCCTCAGCAAGTTTACATATGATACTAAGCTGAGTGGTGTGGGTGATAACACTGAAGGACAGCATGGCAATCAGGGGGACCTGGACAGGCTGAAGAGGTGAGCTATGGAGAATCTCATGAGGTTCAATGACGCAAAGTGCAAAGTCCTGCACCTAGGTCGGAACAACCTACAATATCAGTACAGGCTGGGGGATGTTGACATGCTGGAGCAGGTCCCATGGAGGGCCATGAAGATGATCAGAGGGTGGAAGCACCTCTCCTGTGAAGACAGGCTGAAAGAACTGGGGCGGTTCAGCTTGGCGAAGAGAAGGCTCCAGGGACACCTTATAGCAGCATTGCAATATCTGAAGGGGACCTACATGAAGCGTGGGGAAGGATGGTTTAGAAGGGCTTGTTGCAGTAGGATGAGGAACAATGGTTTTAAATTGTATCAGGGTAGATTTAGGTTAGACATAAGGAAGAAGTTCTTTATAATGAGAGTAGTAAAATATTGTCATAGATTGCCCAGAGATGTGGTGGAGGTGCTGTCCCTGGAGACGTTCAAGATCAGATTTCATGTGGCTCTGGGTGGCCTGACGGAGGTGTCCCTGCTGAGTTTATTGGGGTTGCACAAGATGACCTTTGAGCATTGGCATTCACACAATGCAATCTGTGAATCTGTAAATGCACCACTAGTTTCCTTTTTAGTGAAAACAAAACCCCAAACCAACAGCAAACAATCAAAAAATGAAACAAAACCCAAAACCCAAACACCCCCCATATAAAAAAAAATAATAGCAACGTCAACAAAAAACATAAACAAAACTAAATAGTAATCTGTTTCTTTCTGAACTTACTCTGATAAGATCCTGTATTCTGGAAAAACACTTGAAAATAAGTTACAAAATACGTCCATGTGTTATGGACTCAGTGATAGTTTCATTCAGATTTTTCAATTGTCTGTGCATTCATTTCTTGATGTGAATGGTTGTTTCCTGTTCAGTGCTAAATATTTATGTGTTATTTCTACATGTTGTAAAGAAACACTTTTAAAAAATAAAAATTTGGAGCTGTTACCGTTCTGTGTTTTGACAGGGCTTATTATAATGAGCACTACTTCAAAATGACTCCCAAAGATTGCAGTATGATGAATACCATTTGTTGGTTCTTGTCTGGCTGGGGTATTTTTGTCTGATTCAATTACAGCAGAAATCAGAACTTTTCCTGAAGATTCTGATGAACACGAGCAGACCAAACCTTACCATTATTTCTAACAATGTGGAATATACTAAGTCTAAAATTAAAAAAAAAAAAAATAGAGTACCATATTTGGACAAATATCTCCAGGCTGTTGACTTTTTTTTTTTTTTAATTCTTCCTTTTATTTCACTGCTAAGAAACTATGACAGTAAGTAAAAACTCAACGGAGTAAGAAATACACAGCTTGAAATATCCTCATGGCACCTGAATCTCTCTCAGTAGCCTGAGTAAATGCTACTCTTTGTGTCTAGCTCGCAACAGGAAGTCATACTGTGAAATTCCTTGCTGTTTGTTCTAGGGATATTCCAAGGATCTCATTCACCTGAAAAGCTGAGGAATCATCTCTGCATATGTGTTTACATTTGCACTGACACTTGTACTTGTCTGCCAGGCTGACAACACACAGATATTCTTATATCACGCACAAGGAAATTATGAGTGATACAGAGATTTCCTGAATCTGACAAGAGAGAAGGAGAACATACACAGATTTTGGAACACATGCTATGCATTAGTGAAATACAGTGCCTTCTTTCTTGACAATTTTTAATTAAACATCTTTTTTACTCTTCATCACAGTTTCAGCCACCTTTTTCCTGTCTATAGCAGACTTTTCACTTAGCAGCTTACAGTTGTCATCACTGGTGCCACGCTGAAATTTTTCTGATTCCCTTCTCCTCTTACTCTGGCATCCTGACTATTTCAGTCACAGTTTTTAGTCTTAACATTTCTGTTCCGAATTCCATCTAAATATTAATTTATCTTCTTTAATTATAGGGGCCACCCAAATCCACACCACTTTTTCCATTTGCAGCACCTGTTTGTAATGAGCAGAAGTGGCAAACTGCAAGTAGGAGGGGTTACAGTGGTACCTTGTGTGGAAAAGACAGAACAGGGAACACAGAGCAAACAAGTCACACAAATGTTTTTTCTGCTGGGCAGCTCACACTATTTTAACACAAAAGCTCAGCAATTGAAAGGAAAACATTCTTAAAGTATGGTCAACACAAAGAAAAGCTTTGAAGAATTAAACAACAAAGCTCTAAAAAAAAATCAGTACTAAGCACCTGCAGGGTATTTAAAATCAAAATGTTAAAGCACTACTAAGGATACAGGGTTTCAAATACTTTCAAGATTTGAAGATGGAGAAGTTAGAGGGCAGTGATTGACTGTTTTAAAACAAACATCAGATGATAATAATAGCAGTCTTTACCAAAACTTCTGAGAGAAAAATCAAGCCCAAATAGTTAAAGTGTAGAAAAGTTAGAAGCTAGTGTAAAAATTGGATGCCACAGTTTACATTGAGAAGCATTATAATCTCAGTAATAGGACTATATACCTCTTCAACCTCAAATACCTGTTACAATAAAATATAGCAGAACATTTTTTTTTTTTTTTTTTTTAAACAGAGGCAAAAACTACCAGCTGCTTTGCAGAAAGAAAAGTAAGCTCTGTGCCAGCTGGTTGATTTATACAAGTTTCCCATGATATTTATTAGTGCAATGTTATGCCGATATTGGCAGGTTTCAAGCTGCCTTCAAATATGCAGAGAACCTTGCCAAGAGAGCCTAACAGTTTCTTCAAGTAAGTAATATTATAAACTGGGTATTCCAAACTTCAATAATGTTTTCAAGGTAATTACATTATTTTAAAATAAGTCTAATTGATATATATATATATATATACATATTCCAATATATTCACTGTAAAATTATCAACCATAAATTTTACAAAATTGAGGTTCATATTGGCAATTTTCTTTATTTCCAGAGAAGGAAATCATAAGGTTAGGAATTCAATTCTTGTTAATATCCCCTATATATTTTTTCTGCATCTGCATGAAAATTCATAAAAGCAATGTAAACCAACATTGTCTTTGTTACTCAGTTCCATTTTTAATGTTTTCTGGTGTAACTACTCTGTTGTAGTATTTCTGTAAGGTGTAGTATCATTTCAAGCATTATCATAGTTTAGTGAGTAAAATATTTACAAGGAAAAGCAGCAGCATGTTTAGAGGATATATTTTATTTACTTCAGTTTGTATCAGCCGTTTCTACGTCTCATCTTTTGAAAAATTTACTGTAAAAAACCTGATACTATTAAAGTAGTCCACAGCAGGATATTCAACAAAAATGTTCAGAATTTTCCTCCATGGTCTTCTCAACAGTGTGCTTTCTCTGTGTTTCTTCATCAGAAAATTTCTATTAGAACTCAGGAGGAATTTTCACGTTGAGTGGTCCCACCTGCAATACATTTTGCATGTCTCAGGAGCTACAGAGAATTTCCTTCTGTGATACTGGGAAAAAGAAACAGGCTTTCAGTTTACAAGATCATCAAGTATATTTTACAGGAATTTATCAGACTTTATGCTTTTTTTTTTTTTTTTTTTTTTTTTTTTGTAAGCTCTAGCCTCAGGAAAGGTATCATGTTTGTGAAAGTAAAACTTTTATTAAGGAAGAAAAAAAAAATCGTGTCAGAGTGCTGTTAGGAGACTGTTGAGAGCTGAACCATAAGTGAAAAGACCTCAGTGGCTGAAACAGTAGCTCACTATCAGAATTCAGACGGGTAGAAAGATACTAGAGCAACCATCCATCTGCTATTCAGTTAATGCTTGGGTGGCAAGTTCTCTTAAATGGATTAAAAAAAGCGGAAATCAATTCAAACTCCCAGGATACCAAACATTTGTGTGTGAACATTTGTAGAGAATTGAAGTGCCTGGTTTTGCTGTCAATTCCATTTAGGCAAATGACTCAGTGTATTTGCAAAACCGGAGTTTTATCCATTACAATACAAACTTCTCAATTATTGCATACACCCACGTGCAAATCTGCCTGTGGCTCGAAAGCCACAAGCATTCCAGAATTCCAATACAGCAAACAAAGTTTGACAGAGGAAGACCTTTTGCAATCAAAGTACATATGTAGTAAACAAAACTTGCTGAAACCACAATTTTGCTCAAATGATTTATAATACGACTTTTCATAGTTGGAAGACAAATGCACTTTTGAAATATGATGAATTTTAGCACAACATAAGCCACATTTTAACCACTGATCGAGTAAAAGAATGTGTGAATAAACAATGTATATTACGTATCTGCTGCAGCTGACAGACAAAAAGATTGTTCATGAATATGTACTTCTGGGCAATTTCATTTTTATTCTGTGTTGAAAACACAGGCTTGCTGTTTCCTTGCATTCAAAAGATTATCTTTACAATGTGGATTTCTAACAGTTTCTTTAATCTAACTTTACTATTATTATGAAGCTTACTAGAACTGTGCTTCATTTAAAAACCTATCTTCTGTTATCTCATTTTAAATAGCAGTGAAGTCCTCTTAAAAAAATATGCATTGATATGCTTAACCTGAACCCCAGGTCCTTGCAGTTTTGTACAGTATCAAAGAGGTACACAGACCTGTTTTACATCTTGGTTTCAAGAGAATAGTATTAACCAGTTGCAAAGTCTTGGTTTCCCTTAACTACAAAGCCATGAAGATATAAACTGAAAATACACAAACCAGAACTTTTAAGTCAGAAGCAAGATTCTACTTTAGTTTATGCTCCTAAAAGAACAATTCTGCCTCTTTTAACTAACTCATACCGGTAACATACCTGAATTCTTGTGATGTATAGGACACAGGGATATAGACAGTATCTCTTGTGCAACATAAAGTAGCCAAAGCCATTAGCTTATCCATAGAAAATGAAAACTTTTCTTACTCATGCAGATAGTCTCTACTCAGTTAGTGAATGCCAGAAGCAAGATAACATGAAGGCAGAATAAACCCAGTATGAAAAACATATTTCACTGGGTTTGGAATTTTCCAAATATTTCAGTTGGGTTATGTTAACAAAACTAGTCAAGACATTTTTAACACAATATATTTCCTCTTTAAAAATTGCCAACTTGATGGAATCACAATAAATTACAATTTTTTAAAATGTATACACACACACACATATATATAAATATATATATGCAAAATCAGAATATTTTAACTAGATATTAATAGTGCTAATGTATACTTTAAAAAATATATTAACCTTAACACTAGATATTGGACCAAAGAAATGAAGTATAAAATAAGAATGCTAGGATCTTTATGAAAAGTTAAGAATTACACTATTTCAAAATCTGGAAAAAAAAAAAAAGTCTTCTAATTTTTGGCTATCTGCTTTAGCAGGGGTTCTTCTCACTGAGTATTGACATAAATATATATATATGTGCATAACAGTTTATTATCAAGATGTAATTTATAGTACATTTTGAAAAATAATGTGTGTATATAATTGGGGGAAAAAAATGATAAATGTATGCCATTAAAAAATCAAGCAGACAATTAAAATTTAGAACAAAGGCATAATTGTACTCGCTCACTAAAGCAGACCCTACACCTGAAGTCTGTTTTAGGAAGAAAAGAGAAATGTCCTTTAATATAAAGTTGTATAATTACATAAATACATTATATTTTGCAAAGCATACTTTCAAAAGAAAAGACTTTGTCCTGGAAAAGTGAGGTCAGGTCTTCAGCAGCTTGAAAGAGTGGTAAGATTGTTAGGATTTATTTTTCTGAAAAATCACACAATCAAAGTATCCATGCACTGGGTTGAAGGATGGGTTTCTAGAGGTCATCTAGTCTAATCCCTCTGCAGTAAGCAGGGATATCCCCAAACAGATCAGAATGCTCAGAGCCCCATCAGGCCTGGACTTTAATGTCTCCAGGTCCTTCACCATCTCCCTGGGCAGCCTGTTCCAGTGGTCTGCCACCTCACAGTAAAGAACTTCTTCCTAATGTCCCATCTAAATCTATCCTGCTCTAGTTTAAGACCACTGCCCCTTTTCCTGGAAGAACACTACAAGGTCTCCCCAGAGGCTTATTTTCCCCAGGCTGAACAACCCCAGCTCTCAGCCTGTCTTTATAGGACAGATGCAATGAGGCTTGCATCAGTTGGTCTTGTGGTTAATAAGATTATTTTGTCTCTACTTTTCTGAAAAAAAAAAAAAAGTAGATGCTAAAAGATCTTTACAGAAAATGAAGAAACATATAGGGTCTCATTTAAAAAAAAAAATCTAATTATCATAACTTGTGTCAGTTCTGTATTCCCAGAATTTTTTATAAGGCAACAGTGAACATTTCTCCTTTCTTGGATCAAAGACATCCAATAAAATTTGTGATTTAGCTGCAATTAGGAGTAGAAAAAAAATTGTTTTCTGGCCATGTGATAAGATAAAAAATGTCTTTCTTATGTTTGTTCCAGGAACACATTACTACTGAGAATAGGGATCATCCTGCTGGAAAACAGCTCCATGGAGAAAGATCTTGGAGTCCTAGTGGACAGCACGTCTGGTTAGCTTCTTAAAGAGTAGTAAAGTAAAGTTAGATTTAAGAAAATAGTGGAAATTCACATTGTAATAACAAGGTCTCCCTGGAGCCTTGTCCTTGCTAAGCAACCTCAATCCTCTCGTCTCCTTTGTTTCTGAAGGCAGTTTCCCAGAGGGGTTGGATTCAGTCGTCTTGAAAGGTCCCTTTCAACCCCCACCACTTTATGATTCTATGTTTAATTTTATGATTGTGAAGTCCAAAGCATGATGCCTCAACTTTTACATGTCTAATTAGTTTATCTATATTAGCAAGCAACAGGTCTAGTAACACTTCTCATCTGGTTTGGCTGCCTATCATCTGGATTAAGAAATTATCCTTAGTGCATTTCAAGAGCCTCCAGAAATGTTTAAAGCTTGCTGTGCTGCTTTTCCAGGAAATGTCAGGGTGATTGAAGTCCCTCAACAGGATCAGAGCCTGTGAGCATGATGCTTCTTGTAGTTAAGTAAAAACACTTCATTAATTGGCTCCCCTTGATTGAGCTGCCTGTGATAAACACTAAATACAAGTTCTCCTTTGGTGTCTTGGCTCATAATTTTTACCCATAAGCTCTTAACCTGGTCATCTGTTTTTCAAAGACAGCTCTTTCACTGAGAGTTCTCTTTTATCATTCTTTCACTGAGGGCAACCATCATCCTCTACCCCTCCTTCCTGCCTGTTCCCTCTGAATCGTTTATTGACATCAATTGCAGCACTTTGGTTGAGTAATTTCATCCCATCACATCTCAACAATAGTGATTAGATTGTAGATTTCTTGATGCACTGTGGCTTTCAGCTCATCCTGCTTGTTACCTATGCTGTATATATTGGTATAAAGGCACTTCAGCTAGGCTATTGGTCATATTAGTAAGCATATTCAAAAGAACACTTGGTCATGTAAAAGATGGTATGGTCAAGAGAGGGGTTGATGAAATGTTTTAGAACAGAGAACTGGCAGTGTAAAGGATTGTAACTATTAATAATTTAATGTCATAGTGCTTTGACTATGTAGTAAAAATTCTTGAACACCTTCACTAGAGGAATATTATATTTCATAAACAAGTTGTGATTTGGTAGCTCTCTTAGCATTTTTATTGTTTATTCCATTTGTATAAAAAAAGCAAAGGAAAAAATAAAAAAACTAACCAACGTGTTTCAGATCAATGTTTGGGTACTCTTTAACAGGTATTCCTACAGTGCCCTCTTGTGATAACTGAGCTGTGGGTTCTTGAAAACTTTTTTGATAGTAATACAAAGTAATAGAAATTGCCGCCAGTCTTCTTCAGAGCTGCCAAAAATTTGTCAGATGTTCAGACTTCCATAATGACAAGTAGTAGCTGCTTCAGAAGGCCTCAAAAAGAACTCAGATGGTTTCCATGTCAGAAATTTCCTCTTTGTCAAGGAAGAAAATATATAAATATTTACCTCGACTTATGTCATCATCATATTTAGATGTAAAGTCTGTTAGTGGCCACAAAGATTTTGAATTATTTTTTAGAAACTGCTGTTCTTTGACCTTAGGAGTATATTCTCTCTTTGAATCTACTTGTTTAAATTATTATTTTATTAGTTTTTATTTTCACTGATACTTTCATTTTCTTCCTTGTAAGAGAAAAAAAAGAAGATATTTATAAAGAGGAAATGCACCATTTAGCTTTTTATTCCATTAATCATTATAATACATTGATTTCTAACCCTTTTTGGATCCATGTTAACTTCTATCCTCATGCAGTACATTGATTTTTTTTTTAGGAATGAGATGATAGGAGCATCTGGCAGTATTCCATATGAAAACTCTAGTGGGTAGTGTCTTCACTACTAGGTGCTACTGGACTTTTTTTTTTTTTATGCTTTATAATATTGCTGTCTTTTCTACTTGTTCTCTGATCACAGTTGATATGGATATTTCTATTAAGATAAGAAAAAAAGACTTGGTATCACTGCGTTGAGTTTTAACTTGATAAGTTTAGTTCAAACTCCTTTAAACACATTTGCTGAATCCAGTTGAAATTCTGAATAGAAAGTGTATTATCTATCCTATGCATCTTGAAGGATCCTTATGGGAAACATACTAGAACATTTTCAGTTAAAAAAATCAATTTACTCATATTCAGTAGATATCTATGTTAATTTATTTGGTCAAAATATCTTTCATCAGCCTCAGTATTCAAACCATGAACTGTAGATGATTTGGCATTGCAATGGGTACTTCAGGTTCATTACTTTTCTTATATTCTTTAGCTTATCTTGTTTATTAACCCAAGTTATGAATCTTTTATAAAGATTCTTCATGAGGTTCAAGCAAAATGTTTTCAATACCTACAGCTCTCCTCCACTTCCCACCCATTCCTCCTTTCCTGTATTCCACACTTTGTTAAGTAAGAACGATTATATCAGAAAAGGTTGTTTTGGTTTATGCCTCTGAGCTGGAAAACCAAAATTAATTATCATTCCATTGTGTCTGTCTTCTGAAGTGTCTGGTGATGCAGTGGACAAAAAGCTGTGTTCATGTTTTTCTAATCTTTTGTATTTTGAGAATATTTTCCTTACTTTAGCAGAGATGCATATGCATTTTTTCATGACTATTATGTGCTTTTACATTTGAAGAAAAATACAAACAGGCAATCCATCTTAGTTTTATTCCGTATAATCTTGTCTACCCAGGCCAAATACTAAAACTAGAGCCAAACATTAATTAAGTTTAAATAAAAGCTGCTTTGAAAAAGTGTCAGTCTCTGGTAAACTGATTTATATGACTTTATCACCAATATAATTTACAGTTTCTAAAACTGTACAATAGGATTGATATCTTTCAAATGACTACTTGATCTAATTACTTTAATAACATAATTTCATCTCAAATTAAATTATCAATTTTTTTTATCTCCTGTTATGCTACTTAGTTTCTAGTCTTCACACCAAATATCCCTGGTCTTGGTACAATATTTGAAGAGCAAGAAAAAGTATTTTTAAAAAATTGGTCTGAAACATTTTTACAGTTTTTCAACATATGTGCCACATAAGGTTTTCTTCTCAGCTGCTACATGTTAGGTCAGTTCCTTTCAAGTGTGCTACCTTATTTATTTATTTATTTATTTATTTATTTATTTATTTATTTATTTATTTATTTTCAGAATTAATGTAAAACAAAATAATAGTCCATGTCTTGATAACAGTATAATTATATAAAGAGTATTATTTCAATATATTTTTTTCTGTCTTACACATGTTTCTGGATAACTGAAAAGCAGGTTTCTCTCATTAAATTGTGATGTATACCCTGAATCTTAGTGCTGCACAAGAATTTATCAAGTGCTCTTTAGCATAACTGCATTCAACAGATCAAGCAGTAAAAGATAATGTAGGAATTCATTATATATCAATCAGTTCATTATATATCTGTCATCATTGATTAGTAAGCAGTTTAGCTGTCGGGATTACCAGAATAATTCTGAGATGTATACATTACTTTTGTCACGATTCCTTTGAAATCATTATGCATATTATATATATTATCATTTTTATATTAGTTTCTCTGTATTTCAGATGCTTTTTTTGTGTTTTGTTTTGTTTTTCTGAATATTAAATGTGGCTAATCATGTCTTTTTAGAAAACTTTCTTTTTTTTTTCTCCTTTTTCTTTTTAAGCTAATTTTATCGATCTATAAAAAAATACCAAAACCAAAACCAACCAACCAAACATAAAAACCACCACTCGAGTTACTTTGGTTCGACTTATACTGATCAAATTTGGTCCTAAGGAGGAAAAGAAATATGTAGGTGTTGTACTATTCACCAAAAAAACCCCCAAAACCCAACAGCTATAAATATGAAATCTGACAAATTTCTTCAAATTAACATCATAATTTGTGTGACGTTGATATACAAAAAATAATGTTTTTCTTCTTCAAATATTTATTTAGTCACTACTTTTAAATATTTTGCAAACAATAGGTGTTTGAAATATTATTCGGTCATCCTGCTGATACTAGAATTAGAAGATGAAATTTCAGGTTGTTGTTTTTTTCAGGGTGGGTTTTTTTTTTGTGTGTGCTTGTTTGGTAGGTTGGTTTGGGTTTTCTGTATTTTTTTTTTTGTGTTGAAAGAGAAATTGGAAGGAAATTCAGAAAATCATGAAAAACCCATCCATCTTAGTCTATCAAATGCCCATTGAAATGATAATGAAAAAGTTAAATACTATGGGCTTCCCTACAACTATCATATTTTTTCCTACAAGCAATAATAATAATATCTTATACATACTTTTATTTGACTGTCGTACAAAGATTGCTTGTTCATTTAGCATAAATACATGTATTAGTGCATGTAATGAAGTACAATATGAGCTATTTATGGGCTAAACATGTTATGCAAAGCTTTACTGTATGACTGAATAAAAATCAATTAAATCAAAGAAATAAAAATATTAGACTTTTAATAACTCTTATCACATATCTTAATTTTATCCTTTTTGTAGGTGAAGTTTTCCTGAGGAAAAAAGGGATGAAGACTTGACCAGGCCCTGGGATAATTCCCTGCACTGACCTTCATATACTAGGGATGAAATGTGATAACACTTGTCATGTGCTGCCATCAGCATCCCTTCACAGAGGTTCATGTCGGTATGAAAACATGGGATCGTGTTGGCACCTGATGGGAGAAACAAAAACAATCTACACCATGAACTAAGTATCCTTGTGTTCATTTGCTGTGTATGTCTCCTTTAAATCACAAACGGAAGCATGTTCCTTTATTCGAAATGTGAATTTACCACGCAATCTAATTTATCTGAAAAAATAAGCCTCATCTCTTATTGTTGATGGATCTACAAGTAACATCAATGAACAGTGGCATTTCCTGATTGCTACTCTTAGAATGTCCAAAAAAAAAAAAAAATTAAATTTCTTTGCAGCTGCATTTTATTACTGCTAGCCACTATTTTTTGTGTTTTGTTTTTTTTCATTTGGTTCTACTGTGTATGGCTAGTAGACTAGTTGTGTTACAGTGTCAAAAGGCCTCCAATTCTTTTCACAATAAGGCAACTTCTCACTTGCAGCTGAACATACAACAATGTGAATTCAGAAGGAGTTTATAATATCCTAATCATAGAATTGTTAGGGTTGGAAGGGACCTCAAGGGTCATCTAGTTCCAACCCCCCTGCCGTGGGCAGGGACACCTCACACTAGATCAGGTTGCTCAGAGCCACATCCAGCCTGGCCTTCGAAACCTCCAGGGATGGGGCTTTTACCACCTCCCTGGGCAACCTGTTCCTTAAGTTTGTCTTCCTCTAATTGCTTCAGCACTGTTTGCCATGCCAGAGTGTTTCACACCCTTGTCCCAGAGGGATCCCTGCTTCAAGCTCCACGCTGGGGCTCACTGTACCTTCTCACCATGAGCAGGACTCTAGCCAAAATCCTTATATTTGCCTTCACAGCATTGTCTCAGAAGGGATCCTTGCTTATCTTCAAGACCACAAGCTCTGTGCTGATAACCAGCGGATGCTGGGACTCATTGTGACAAGTTTTCATGGACCTTCTCATGGACAGGACTCTCAAAAAGTGACTGACACAGCACTTTCCAAAGATATTTTCACACCATCACCACAAGCTCTGTGACAATAGCAGCTGATAACCAGACAAGGACACAAGTTCTACTCTCGAGTTTACTGTGAGACCGGGACTAGCCCAGGTAACTAGCCGTGGGACCAGTACTGCCACCAGCCAAATGTTCTCAGCAGAATGGGGCAGTGTGACTACATATGGGACTGGAAAATGTTTAAAACCCCAGAGGCAACAGGGAGAGTCTGAAGCTTCCCCATTGATCAAAACTTTCAGGAGCAGCAGGACTTGGATCGATGGTGATAATTATCTTTTGCTTCGTTACCCTTTGCTTATTTCTTCCTGCTTTTCTATATTTCTAACTTTTCCTCCTGCACATGTAAGCAAAATGAATTCAAGTGTTTTTTCCAAACCAACTACTCAGTTCCTTCTTGGTTTCATTTGGGGGATCCATAAAAGAACCATCTCTTCCACAAAAGTAGATTGAGACACCTAAGAATACAAAAGAATGCTTTGTCTTCAGTAAAAATTTCCTGATGCTTTGAAATATTCTGAGGGGTTTTTTAAGCTGTTCTGCCATCTGACCTCTTCTTCACAAAGAATCTGATCTTCACAAAGAATTTTCTGCTAAATTTTCTCCCTTCAGTTGTCAGAATGCAAATTTTCCACAGAAACCAGGACTGAATGCATTGAAGACTTTCCCCTTTGATCATTTAGAGATGTAAAGAACCTTAACACTGAAGTGATAAGTGGAAAGGGCTGTGAGCTATACTTTAGCTTGCATTGCTGCAATAAGGTCTTAATAGGTAGCATGCCATTGTAAAACGGTTTTACTAGGAAAAGAACCTAGTGCTTGGCTAGATGCAGATATGAATGGAAGATGATGAAACAAGACTCAAATCAGATACATTACAACTTTCTATTCTATGTCTCAAATGCACTTAAATAACTTTGCATGTCAATGGTTTGGGGATTAATTAGTTTATTTGAAAATCTAGCCACTTCTGCTGCAACAGATCCACTAAAGAGAAATCAAAATAATTGGTTAGACAGGAATTGGATTAATGTATGAGGTATTTCATTTCAAAGTACATCGACAATTCAAATAAGGAAAGTCACAAGATTGTTAATGGTACTGTGGTTATGAAATAAGATATCTCATCCATGAAACAGAATCTTTTCTGACATAACAAGAAATTAAATAGAGATCATGGACATGACATCAAAATGGCACAACTGGGTAATTAAGCACCTTTCCTAGATTTACAAATTATTTGGCCAGTAGGTGAAACCATTCAGTAGTTGCTATGAACAATATACTTCGGGTTTTTGAAGCTCACTGTCTTTGAATATTAGATTATGTTACATTAGCTCATGGAATAATGAGCATGTAGTTCATTCAGACTACAGCACTCCAGATTTTCAAGTTGGTATATCGTTGGCTTCCATGAACTTCAGTGGTGTCATTGCAGAATAAGAAAAGGACGAAGTTCTGCATCTCAAAACCAGTGTCATACAGATGGAGAGGTCTTTGTCCCTGAGATATTTCGAATTCACAACAACGTTGTGTCTCAGAAACCTCAGTAAATTATTTAGCAATGATAAGTAGTGAAGATGAGGACAACACTAATATCTAAACCTGGGTTTGAATTATTTCACTTTTTTTCCATTGGAAGCCTCTGGGATTTTTTGGAAAGGAATATATCCAATGTTCTGTCATGATATTACCATTATTTCTCACATATTCTTCTTTTCCAATGATTGAATGAAATAGGATGATCATCTTTCCTGCTTTTGATGAGAATTTGATTTATCTTCCCTGTTTGCCAGTATTGTGGTTCTTAATCAATCATTTCAATTCATTCTTATTGTTTATCACAGTCACTTGACTAAAATAAGCTATTGATTACATGTGAGGCATAGGAAATTTTTCCAATACATCGGTATAACACCTGAACATTACCATTTTATTCTGATACCAAAAACCTTATGTAGCACTCTGAGAACTTTTGATATATATCATAAAAGTGATATGTTACCAATGGTATTCATTAAGGTCCAGACAAACTACTGACAATTTAGAATAGATCGAAATTAATATTTCTTCTTCCCCTGTTCCCTCTATTAATCACAAACCTGGCTAGATGGGAATTTGAGACAAAGTTAGTTTTTGTAAATGCCATTTTTCAGGTTGAATATGGATGAAAAAATATGCTGAATTTTTAAAATTTGTGACAAGAAGAATTTAATAAATCTACATTGTAAATCATGATGAAAGCAGTAAAGATTTCATCTAGAGAGACTCGTGGTGGTGGTGAGGGATTTTTTCCTATCTTCAGAAAACGCAGACTTGAGAATTCATAGAACTGTTTAGGTTCAAAAGACCTTTAAGATCAAGTCCAACCATTATCCCAACACTGCCAAATCCACTACTAAATCATGTCACTAAACACTACATCCACACATCTTTTAAATACCTCCAGGAATGGTGATTCAATCACTTCCATGAGCAGCCTGACCCAATGCTTGACAACCCTTTCCAAGCAGATTTTTTTCCTATGATCTAATCTAAGTGTCCCCTGGTGCAACTTGAAGTAATTTTCTCATCTCCTCTTGCTTGTAACTTGGGAAAAGACACTGATGCCCATCTCATAAAATGCCATCAGAAAGAACATATACAGTAAGAGTACTGTCCTGAAAGGTCAGTCCCCAAAACATGCCCTAGCCCAGACAATAGGCTAAGCACCTGCAAATGTGCTAACCTGGACAGTTGCTGGGGTCCAGATGGCTAAGGCAAATTTATAGTATGTGTGATTAACATTGTAAGCACCTGTGAATGTGCAAACCTGGACACTTCCTGGGGTCCAGATAAACAGGTACCATGTGTGATTAACTTTGTGACACAGCTGGGAACTGTGTGTGCCCCTGGCCATGTTTGGATATGGCCCATCCTATAAGTCCAGTTATCAAGGTTCTGTGTTACCAAAGGGTATTAATTGTCTTGGGACAGTATTTAAACCAGCCAAGAAGTCAGGCAACTTGCCTTGTTCTCACCCAGACAGCAACAAGAGCCAAATGCTGCCTGAGTAGCAGCTGAGGAATCTGCTCTAGCAGACCAACAACTTTATCCAGGCCTCGCACCTGGACCAAGCCAGAAAGGGGAAAAGCTCCAAGAGAACTGAATCCCAGAAGAGGCTACAACCCAGCAATGGAGCACACAAGAAAGCGGCTCCCCAGCCCTCTCTGAACCAAGGGCAAGCTCCAGACTGTGAACTGGGCACAAGAAGAGAGAGGCCCCTTAGTCCTCTCCAAGCCAAGGACTGCACGAATTATAGCCAGAACATCTGGGAAGATACTGGACAGAGGATCAAGTTGTGAGTACCCAGAAAATATGCCAAAGAATCCTATTTGTGGGAAAACCACAGATCTCAGCACCTGCATGTCCAATTTGAATTGCTGTATTGGAAAGGTTAGATCTGTGCTTAAATCATTTAACTGTCTTTATATGTGGAGTGTAAAACCCACAGCCGAATAATTGAACCTGTGAATACATTTTGTAAACAAGTTATGGTGGTGTTTGAAGGTACCACCACCCAAGATATTAAGTAGTAAAATATATAAAAATATACATTTTATTACAAGTACATAAGATTTTATGTAACAGAACCAGAGCCAGGCTTTAGCACAATGACCCCCAGCTGCCCCTGGAAAACAAAATCATCAGCATGAGGAATATACTGTGGGGGGGAAAAAACAACAAAACATACACATATGAAAAGGCCTTAACAAGCTGCTCTCAACCCAGAAGTTTTTTTGTGTGTGCATTACTTTCCCTCTCATCTGTGTGTGTGTGTGGGTGCTTGTGGGAGTGGATTGTGTTAACCCGTGACAGTCCGTTCTGGGCATATCAATGTGCAGCTCGAAGAGCAGGCTGTCTTAAACAAGACTGTCTCTTTTGGCAATCCAGGAAGGAGGCTAAAAGGTTGAGATAATGAGTTTAACGACATAATAAGCTGCACCTTGGCTTATTTCTCAGAAATGCACAGCAAAAGCAGAAGCAGTAACAGAAGCCACTGATAAAACAATCCCCCATTCCCCAAACTGATGACAGCCCAGAGGAGGAGACCAACACCCCAATACCAGAAACCAAAACCAGCAACCAGAAATGGGAAACCTCTTATGTTACAATCTCAGCTTCAAGCTCCATGATATTTGCTCCAGCCAACACTTCAGTTTTGAAGCTGGCAGGATGTCAGCATGGTATTGAACTGTTATCCACAGATTTAGTTAAGCCCATGACACTGGCATACACAAAATTAAACAAGACTCGCTATTGAAGAGATACTTTACAGAGCACCATAAAATATCCAGTAGTCTGTGCATTGAGGATCCCTGACAAAAAGGCATCATAGACAGGAAAACTCCTGACTCCTCCTGGAAAGCCAGGTCTGAAAAGAGAGAGAAGTCTCAGACCTAATATGATAAAGTCTTCTAGGAAAGTTAGCTTACTAACTAATTCCCTTAATTAGCACATTTTAATTTGACACAGTTCTTGGACACTTCATGATAAAAATGGGTATAAAATGAAAACCTCTGTGGCAAACACTCGGGGTCATCATGAGTTTAGAAACAGGGAAGAAGGTCCATTTTGATATTCACAATGAAATCTTTACACACAATGTTCTGAGCTAACAAGAATACATGAGATCAAAATATGTTAGGAAAGGAAAAAAGATTAAATGCAATGATTTGGAGGGTTCTTAATTTGATTGTTGTCAGAAATCTGAAGGTTACTGTGTATTTTTCCAGTTTTTATGTTGCCATTCCAAGACTCCAAGGCACTTTTTTTAATGGTGTTAAAAATCATAGAATGGTTTGGGTTGGAAGGGACTTCAGTAATCATCAAATTCCAAACACATGCCACAGGCAGGGAAAATTCCTGCTAGGCCAGGTTGCTCAAGATGCCATCCAAACTCACTTTGAACACCTCCAAAATAGCACCTCAGAGTCTATATGTCAGTAAGGTCTAGGTTGCTGGAGAGGAAGTTGATCAGTTGCTACAGGACAAGTTATCCTCTTTCCACCCATATTTCTGAAATAGATCATTTTAGAACAATAGGATGCTGAATGAAAAATTTCTTCACATTATATCCAAGACACAGACCGATTTCTTGCAGGCTTTCTATAGACTTCAACAGAATGGAACATTTTGAACATAGTGAAAAGCAAAAATATTAGAAACAGTATTTTATTAATTCAGTGACTTCAATCTTCCTAGTCCTTTCTTCAGCACACAACAGTTTTAGGAATTCATTAATGAAAGAGTTCAGAAATTACTCAATGTTTTAGCACATATACACATAAATTTCATGGAGAATATAGTTTTTGCCCTATTTTCATGGCATTATTTTATCACAGTACAGCACTTCCTGATGCCTCTAGTGTAAAAGATGTTATGTATGGTATCATCATATTTGATGGAATAACTTCCACACCTTGTCAAAGCAGAGATCATCAGAAGGATGTTCTAATAAGCATTAAGTGCAGCCACATCATCATTTTCTTGTTCATTCTCATATTCATCTCACTAATTTTTATGTAGAATAGCATCCATGACCTCTATTTATTAAGCCTCTGGATTCTCTGCTCTGAAGTTCTATGACATGGACATAAATGCTAATGGATACAAAGCTGCATTCTTTCTCCAGATCCTCACTAAAATCATTCTAGATGTAAGCCTCGAGGCGGGAAAAATTCATTTCTTCATCTGTCATGATTTTCTTATTAAAATAATCACTTTACATTTCTCTATCTCACCATCTCATTAGAAATGAAACAGCAGCAACCTGTAGAAATTTCTGGTAAAGCACTTTGGCATTAAACAGTTATTTTGTATGACTTCCATAGCCTCACTTTTTATGAACTGCCTTCTCTTCCTACAACATTATCCACTCATAATGGCTGACATTTTTTCACTGATGTCAGAGAATGTGAGGAAATGTTATAAAACCATTCACTTGGCTGTCTTTAACAAAATCATGTTCTTGCTACAATGAGTAATTGTATAAAAAGAAAGCCATGCATTCAGCTTGACATCTAAGCAGTAAGTAAAATATGAAATATTAAGATATTCGTAGGTCTAAAGTACAGGATTGAAGACCATAACCAACAGTTTCCTTTTCTAGTGCAATAAATGTCTGTCACAGAATACAAAGAAGTTCTGGAGCAGACACTTAAAAGATGTAAAGAGAACTTCAGGTCCTAAATAGCATCCTTATCAGCAGTTTATACATTCTTTCTCAACTAACTCTAAAACTTGGGAAGGGAGGAATAGGATTGATGGTGCATATATATCTGGAACTTGACAAAGGAATCTGAAGAACAGCATACTTGAAATTCACCAGTGAAATAACTTCAGGAAAGTATTTCCAATATCTGTGACTAACTCATAAAACTGACTGCAAGTCTAAGGATGTGATTTAGAAAGAGAATAAAATTAAAAAAAGAAAAAAAGAGAGCAACATCTCCCAGTGGTTAGTTTAAATATCTCCTCAGTCAATATGTCAATATGCCTATTAGAGGTGAATCACATTTTTTGGTAACAAACATATTATTTGCTCTACAGGGATTGTTAAAGTGCATTGCATTTTGAATTTCACTCATCCAGCTGAGGACCTAGTTGTAATCGGTGGAAATTTAGGTTTTGTTTGTTTTAAGTAGGCCCATGAAATTTATTACCCATGTTAATGAGAGTTAAAACATCTTTTTTTCAGTAAGACACATGCTGCTTTACTGCAAGTCAGTTTCAAACTCACTGAACTTTTTTTTTTTTTTTTTTTTTTTTTTTTTTTTTTTTTTTTTTTTTTGGTGTGGATTATCCTTTAGATTATTTAAGACCTGGAAGGATCAGCGGAATAGTGAACCAGTCTGGAATGATAGGTGACATTAATGAAAGTCTTGAGAAAAACAAGGAAAAGAATGTATCTGGACTGAAAGATAAATATTTCTTGTGGAAAATCATATGTTTATTGAACAAATATGGGAAAAGACACAAGGGAAACAAATTATATGTCATAAACATGTGAGCGATGGTGAGTGGAAGGTATGTTGAAAAACAAACTAAGATTACCAAATACACAGAGTTTTGGGGAGGATAGTTGGTGGTAACTAAGTAAGGATCTCTAACATTAATTTCCCTCAAGCTGTAGTAGCTACTCTGTTATATGTGTGGTTAGACTTATAAAATCTAAATGACTACACATGTATTGTGGTCTGTTTATTGTGTGGATTCATTTCAACCAAAATTTGTAGAATATGAAGTAGCTAGATAGAATTGGAGCATGATCAGATACCTCTAATGTCAGTGTTTAGTGCTGTACAAACTATTTCAATATCTGTTAATTTATAATAAATACTCTAAGTAACTGATTAATCTTACCACAAGTACCACTAAAAAGATTCTTAGTCTACATTAAGTACTACAAGAAAGATAAAACCCACAACCAACACAACACCCAGTATAGGAACCATTTTATAATTAGATTTTACTTCAAGCTCACCAGAAGATTTACTTGTAGATTGTGGTGAGGTGACTCTGGATGAACACTAGTTGTCCACCAAAGGCACTTTATCGTTACTCCTCCTCAGCTGTATGGGGGAGAAAAAAATACAACATAGGGCTTGTGGCTTGATATAAGGACAGGGAGAGATCATTCACTAATTAATGTTGTGGGTGAAACTGTGGACATTAGTTTGATTTATTACCAAGGAGAGGACTCCTCATGCTCTTCCCCTACTCCAGCACGTGTTACTTCCTACAAGAGACAGTCCTTCGCAAACTTTTCCAACAGAAGTCCTTTCCACAGGCTGCAGTTCTTCACAAACTGGTCCTTGTTATATGGACCAGCTGTTCAGGAACTGACTACTCCAGCATGAGCCATCCACAGGGTCACACATCCTTCTAACAAACCTGCTCCAGCATGTATTCCTCTCTCTAGATGTCATGCCAAGAGCCTATTTCAGCATCGGCTTCCCATGGGGTCACAGCCTCCTTTGGGCACACCTCCCTGCTCTGATGTAGGGGTCCTTGACAGGCTGCAGGTAGATATCTGCTCCACAGCTATCCTCCATGGGATGTAGAGAGACAGCCTGCCTCTCATGGCCTTCACCACAGGTTGCAGGGGAATCTATGCCCAGGTCACTGACCTGGGTGTCTGCATACTTACTTCTCTCACATATTCTCATTCCTCTATCCACTGCTGTTGTTCCACTACAATGTTTTTTTCCACCTTATTTTTAACAGAAACTTTACCACTGTGACTGATGGGCTTGACTTTGTCCAGTGGTGGGTCCATCTTGGGACCATCTGGTATTTGATCTACCAGACATTAGGGAAGCTTGTAGAAGTTTCTCATAGAAATCAGCCCTGTGCTCATCTAATCCCTCACAATCTTCTACATTAACAACAAAAGGCTTTCTTTTCAGAAAGGGCATGAAGGAAGACACAGGAAACTACAGGCCAGTCAGCCTCCCCTCCAACCCTGAAAAGGCAATGGAATATCTCATTCTGGCCATCATCTCGAAGCACGGGGAGGAAATTAAGGTTATCATGAGCAGTTGACATGGATTCATAGAAGGAAAATCACATCTGACTAATCTGATAGACTTCTACGACTAGAAGGGCATGACTAGATGGATAGATGAGGAGAGGGCAATGGATGTTGTCTGCCTTGACTTCAGCAAGGCTTTTGACAGTGGTTCCCACATGATCCCCATAGGCAAACTTAGGAAGTGTGGGTTAGATGAATGGACAGTAGGGTGGATGGAAAAGTGGCTGAAAGATAAGAGCTCAGAGGGTTGTGACCAGTGTTCCCCAGTGGTCAGTACTGATTCCATTCCTGTTCAATATATCTGCCAATGACCTGGATGAAGGGGTAGAGTGTACTCTCAGCAGGTTTGCTGATGATGCAAAACTGGGAGGGGTGACTGACACGACTGGAAGGCTGTGCTGCCACCCAGCAAGATCTGGATAGTCTGGAGAGTTGGACTGAGAGCACCCTTATGAAATTCAACAGAGACAAGTGTAGGGTACTGAACCTTGTGAGGAATAACCCCATATATTAGTATAGGTTAGGGACTGACCTGCTGGAAAAATACCTATGAGTCCTGGTGCACAGGATGGACCAGGATGACCATGAGACAGCATGTAGCCTTATGGCCAAGAAGTCTAATGGCATCCTGGAGTTCACAAAGAAGAGTGTGACTGCACTCCTCCCCCTCTACTCTGTCATAGTAAGGGTTCTGGGCTCCCCAGTTCAAGAAGGGAACTGCTTGAGAGGGTACAGGAATGGGCTATGAGGATGATTGGGGTACAAGAAAACCTTTCTTGTGAAGAAAGGCTGAGGGACTTTGGGCTTTTTAGCCTAGAGAAGACTGATGAGGAATCTTAACAATGCTTATAAATACTTGAAGGGTTGGTGTCAGGATGATGGACCTGTCTTTTTTTCCAGTGGTGCCCAGTGACAGGACAAGAGGCAGTGGGCACAAACTTCAACATACAAAGTTTCATCTAAACATAAGGAAGAATTTCTTTACTTTGAGGGTAACTTCTTTGAGGCTGTCCCAGAGAGGTGTTGGAGTCTTCATCTCTGAAGTCATTCCTGCGCAACCTACTCTAGATGAACCTGTCTGGGGTGTGGGAGGGGAGGGAGAAGGCTTTTGGACTAGATGATCGTGTAAATCATCCTAATCTCAGTTCTGGATATATAGAAACCCTTCCTTCAGTGTTGTTAATAGTCAATACATAAATACTAATCAGGTACACATTTGGATCTATCACAGATAATTTACTGTTGAGAAAATTTTAGTGATGAAACCTTCTACTCCTTTAATCTACTCCTTTAAAACTAATTTTTAAGAAAAATAAAGGCCCAAATATAAGTCTCATTGTATTTAGTTCTTATGAGATAAGAATGATGAAATTCTGCATTTACCTAATATTCTACTGGAAGAATATTTTGTATGGTACCTCCGATGACGCCTGACTGTTTATCTTATTACTTTGCCATTACTAACTGTGAAAATTTAATTAATTAAAAACAAACAAACAAACAAAAAAAAAACAACCAATCAAACCCAAAGAAAACTATGTTGAGTTTGATTATGCAGAGTACTAAGTTTTTGAAATATCTCTATAGTAAAAAACAGATTGTCATACCCTGCACTGAAAGAGTGGACAATCACGGACTGTGAATTAGTAAAATAGTCCAATTATTCAGGAAATGGTTTGAAGATAAAACAAAATTTCACTTCTGATTTGTAACAGATTTAAAAGTTTGTGTTTTGTTTTGTCTTGTTTTTTTTTTTGTTGTTGTTGTTTTGTTTTTTAATAAATAGAAAGAAGGGATAGATTTTGTGATGTCTTCCAGTTTTAGTCAAAGTAACTTTCCAAAACTAGATAGAGAAAAAAAATTCATACTTTCAGTTCTTTACAAAGTAATCCACAGTCTGTACCCTTTTCTCTTGATTTATTCACACATTTTAAGTAAGTTTTTGTGTACTCTGGAATTGACATGGTGTCTGTCCTCCAGAGCAAACACTACACATGTTAGAAGCCTGCTTCCAGGGACTGAAGTAGAGAATAACATCTCTTTCTGCTTTGACACGTGGTCTTTGCTTGTGCTTAGCATTATTAAATGGCTTCTGCCTTACTACAGGCCTTTTGTTATAATTTCTGCCTCTCCCCTCTCTGTCTAAGAAAGGGAGTGATAAAGCAGCTTTGGTGGGCATTTGGCCCCCAACCAGGGTCAAACAACCACAAATACAAATAAGGTAGGATAGGAAGTTGACAATGTTTGATGCAAAGATAGGAGAGAAAGGGAAGCTTAACCCTGTGAAGATCAAGCCAAAAATAATCACAAGACTAGCCAAATAATTAATGAGATTTCATCTCATAAGCAGACCTTGACAAGATTTGGTTTTTCTTTTTTTTTGTTGCTCTTTTTGCCTTTTCCATATTTGAGATGCACTTACATCAGGTTTTCAAGCTTTTTCCTGAAAAAAAAAAAAGGCAGCTAGAAATACACAACTCATTACCAACTTACAAAACCCCTTTTTCCTAGGTCCAATGTTTATTGTCAGAAAACCTCATAAATTTTGAGAAATTATAAGTGATGACTGAGAAATAAGAATACTGTAAGGCATTTATGCATTTTTCAAAGGAGAACAGGGAAAAAAAAGCCATGGATGCACCTCACTAAAAGTCTGTGACATAAGTGATCAGTTGAATACTTGAGAGATAACAAGATGTTAAGTATGAGTAAAGATGGGCTTGTCATGAAAAAAGAACAAAAATGTCAAAATAGCCATAATTTTCTTCCACAACAGAATAATAACTTTGTGGGTAGAAGGTATGTAAGATAGTCTGCCTAGGCTTTGGTACACTTTCCATAGAGTCTTGCATGACACTCTCATAAGCAATAAGATAAACATAATCAAGATTACCCATGTGGTAGGCAGCCAAATGATAATGAGAGAAGCATAACCAGAAAACAGCTCTCAGTGATTCACTTAGGAAAACCATATTGAATGAGATTCCACAGTGATCTGTCCTGGCTCTACTACTACATAGAGTTTTCCCTAGTAAACATGCTGGAAAGTATAATTTTGTGGAAAAAGCACATTTGATTTTGATAGACATAAAATAAGGAGATGAAAATATCTTGCAGTATGAGACTGAATTCCAAATTTTCCTTTATGAAATAGAAAAAGTAAGCCAGAAAAATAGTAGGTACTTCCATTAGGACATAGCAGTAATCAGCTTTGGTAATCAGTTTTGGTAGTAGTCAAACTCCACAAATCAACAAGAGTGATCTCAGGTCTTCAGAAAAGAAAGCATGAGGTAAAGGTTAAAACATTTGAGTTTAGAAGAGGTCTGGAGTGGAGAAGACAACTCAGAAGTTTCAGAATTGCATTGGTGTAACTGTATTACAAACAGGCTAAATGACTAGCTGAAAGGTAGGGCACATACTGGATTAATTCTTCTTTGCAGCAAGGCAATATGACAGATTTTTTTTTTCCCATTGCTGTTTATATGTGATTATATGACATGCTGATCTTGAAGAATTTGGCTTATTTCCTAAAAGACAATAAGGGATGATGAAAAAGAAAGGTAATTCCTCTCCTACATTGATAAATCACAGTTAAATTAAAAAAAAAAAAAAAAACAAAAGTCCCTGAAAATGTCTTAATAGCTACAAATGGTGAAAAAGATAACTACAAATTCTAGGAAGTGGGGAATAAAAAACAACATTAAAAGTATAATCATCCTAGAAATTATAACATGTTTTGAAAACTGCACAGTTTATCTATGAGCTCAATCTCTTAAAGATATCTTAGAACCAAAAAAGTGTAAAGAAGAGCATGGTGAAATTACTAAATTCCTTATGATGACACCTTGAAGAGACAAGGACTTGTCAGTTTAAAACCTAGGTAACTGGAATGGTCTGTGACAGAAATTAAGTTGCAGGAAAATATTAATATAATTCTTTTTTTATTATTTATAATAAAAATGCTAGATAATGCAATTAAGAGACATTCAAAGGGTTTGGTGGTGATTTTTGCCATTCTGTATGAGTTCCAACTTTGTAAAAAATGATTCTTTGGATAAGAATCCTACAAACTGATTAAAACCAATAAAAATTCACAGAAAATGTGCTCAAATAAAGCTCAATATGACAAAAATTATCAGAATGAGAAGACTGACAAGGAAGGATTCATACTGCAATTACTCTATTCTTTTATTCATTACCTAAGCATCTATTATAGATCACCATCAGAAAAAAAGATACACAACCAGCTTTTCTCAATTTTATAATAATGAGTACAATTGTGCTGATTTCTATATATACATCCCTGTCTTGATTATTTGCCATATTCTGCTTCTAAGTACAGGTGAATACATTCCTGACGGGGTTTTGAAATTTTTGACATGGAGATGTAAATTAAGTCTGCTTCATTAATTGCCTTATTTCAACACCATTTTTATTTTTCTCATTTTTTGGCAAAAAACAACTTAATCTGATAGAGCTATGTGCAATGCATGACAGCATAGAAGATTAGATAGCCAGCTTTTAAATCACAGTGTTAACTATGTATGACATAGAAGAGTCTGATCCCCTGTAGACATAACTAACAGCTGAAATACATGTGTTTTCTCAAGAGAAAAAGACAGTTAAATTAAATGAATAAACAAATAGTGATACGAAAATGCATAGAGGTGCACAAGTCCATGAGTGTGATGATTTGGCCTCAACTACAGGCCAGATGCCCACCTTAGCATTCCCCTTCCTTAGATGGACAGGGGGGAGGGAAAATATAACATGAGGTCTGTGAGTCAAGACAGAAGCAGTGTAATAAAGCAAAAGCAAAGGCTCCACAAGGAAGCAAGAGCAAACTTAAATATTGTTCTCTACTCCCCTTTAGCAGACAATGACTGGCTGTTTCCTGGGAAGGAGGGTTTCAATATGAGTAATGGAAAATCACAGCCTTGGTGCTGTGCAAGCACTGCTCAGTAGTAGCCAAAACATTGGTGTGCTATCAACACTCTTTCTAGCAACCACTACAAAAACAACAGTACAAAAGATGCTGTGATGAAAACTAACTCCCTCTCAGTCAAACCCAATAAAATGGGATGAGATGGCATCCATCTGCATATCTTGAGGGAACTGGCAGATGAAGTTGCCAAACCATTTTCCATCATATCTGAAAAGTTACAGCCATGTGGTGAAGTTCCCAGTGACTGGAAAAGGGAAAGCATAACCCCCATTTTCAGAAAGAAAAAAGGAAGACCTAGGGAACTACAGGGCAGTTAGTCTTACCTCTGTGCCCCACAAGATCTTGGAGCAGATTCTCCTGGAACTTCTGCTAAGGCACAGAAAAAAAGAGGAGGTGATTGGTGGCAGCCAATGTGGCTTCACCAAGGGCAAATCATACCTAACAAACCTGATGGCCTTCTATGATAGGGTAACAGCACTGATGGGCAAGGGAAGACCAATTGATGCCTTCTACTGGAACTTGTGTAAAGCATTTGACACTGTCTCCCATAACATCCTAGTCGCTAAATTGGAAAGGTATGGATTTGATGGGTGGGGTCACTAAGTGGATAAAGAATCGGCTTGATGATTGCACTCAAAGAGAAATGGTCAATAGCTTGATTTCAAGGAGCTAGAATGTTTTTTAAGGTTCCTTCTAACCGAAACCATTCTTTCTTTAGATGGCTATTTACCTTTCACCGTTTCTTACTTGAAAGAAATTGGAAAGAAATGCGTAGATATTTAGTGTTAGCATGCCCCCCCATTCAAGCATAAGAGCAATGCTATCTAATGTGCCCTTATTCCTCATCCTACTAAAATGCCTTCCTTCGAGGCAATAATTTGTCAAATTCCATTATTGCACAATAAAAATGCACGAGTATAGGCTATGTGTTATACGTATATGACATGCTTTGTGTATCTACAAGACTTTACATACTGATCTTTTAATGAACTGCCACCTGTCTCATGGCCTGACAGCAGAAAGACATTTCATTTGGTTTACACCATCAGGTTACAACAAACAAGAAAATGCAGCAAGAGAAGAAAGATAGCAAAATATTTTTTTTAATTGGCTGTCTTTTTTATGTTCTGTCTCTGGGATGATTTAATTTGATTTTTTTTATATACCATACAATAGCAATACTAATAACGCAGTTTTGATGATAATTTCAGGAAATAAGTTTTGTACCCTACCTGGAAATCTATTGGCTTATATTACCCTGTATTGCATTTAGAGAAGAACAAATTTGGTAAGAGATGAACCCACTTGCATTCTAGCTGGTCTTCAGAGATTGGAGGGGCAGCTGGATTTACCTTTTAATAGATATGCCAATTATTGCTGTGACTATAGCCCTGATATCAGACACACAAATGTCCTGTCTGCTGTAGGACTGGCCACATTCAAAAGAAGCAGTCAGGTGCACAAGTAATTCAGTTTATTCATATGCAACATATATACAGATTCTTTAAGGTCTTGCTGGTGATAAATGAACTAAACTACAGACTAGCTATACAGCTTTAAAATACAATAGCAATCACAAATGTGGTTTCCCAGGGAGGCACTCAGCGTAGTTGGTGCCATATATCTTACCAGAAGACATCCTCTTTGGGTGGGGGTGAGAAGGGCAAACATGCTGATCTGCCCTTGCCATTTGGCATCAAACTCTCAAACTCCTTCAAATGAGATATAAAATTGGGACAACATTTATACCTTGTTTTCTCCTATTGTGGTTGAGAGACTATGGTCAGGTCGTTATTACTGGTGGTCAACCCATCATTCCTTCATCATTTGCACAAAACATTACTTATTTTGGTATAGTACCTCTGGTCAGCAGTATTGCATGTGATAAATGGAGGAATGGAATAGAATGCCTCAGTCTTTCCCATTATGGCAATGCAGACCACTGGGTCCCCACCCAGACTGTGCATGCTCTGGTCATCATATATTTGTCAGCAGCTTTAAGCTCTCTAATTTTCCACTGTTTTGTGCTCCAACACCTCTTCGTTGTGGGTTCAAGAATTTGCTAGCAATAGAAATTAGAGAATATTTTCCATCCTTTCCTTCTACTCTTTTAAAAAATGAACAGCAGGGAGGAAATTAGCCAAGAATTTCATAATCTTTCACCTAACTTTCAAATCAGCCATTTTCCTACCAGCTACAGTGACACCAATTATCACAGGCATAATCCCCTTCTGCTGCTAGTTTAGTAAAAGAAGTAACTTTGAATAATGTTGAAATGGAGTCAATTGATTTACCCTCTATTGGAACTTTAGTAATTAGAACAGTGTGCACATTATATTTATTCATTTTGTTTCTAATTAAATTTTAAATAATTTCAAATTGATAATGAAATATTAATGGTCTTGGAATATAGGTTATAAAAACATGCATGGAAACCAAGACAGCTGTTATCTTTTAAACCCTGTTACATCTCTTAGGAAAATAACTATTTAACATGATAATTTAACACTGATTTTCTGCATTTCAAATTGCTGATGTTTTCATCTGTGTGGAATAATAGTTGAGTAAATATCCTATTCAAATAATTATTGTTTGTTATTTCTGAAGGACAGAAGGAAGGTGAACGACAACAGTGAAAGGTGTAGAGTAAGTCATGACTCCGAATCTCAGTCTCACTATCTCAACATACTGATTGAAAAAATGTAGCATTTATTTTAATTCAGTGGTGTAGCATATTGAATCTGTTATCACTGTTAGCAGTGGCAGTAGCATTTATCAACAACCTACAGAAGGTATTGCACAGAGAAGAGCTCTTGTATTACTTCATGCTCATCTTCTGTTCCTGCTCACTGGTAGTAAAATACCTTCTACTTTATTAAAAAAAAAAAAAACAAAAACGAAATAACTTACTTACAGATGATAGGCTTATTTTTAAGACAAAGTAATTTTTTTCTATGTATTTAAGCCATTTGTCTAAGTATTTAACAGCTGTCAAAATGGATACAATTTTTTTGTCCAGTTTTCTGTTGGTTGTGAGAACACACACATATCTCTTTCAATAAGATGATGATCAGGTCTCAGATAAAAGCTAAGATGAAGATGAGGCCCAAGTGTGAAAGTGCATTATATATATAATTATAACTATATTATTATTACCATATGCCAATGAAACACATGTGGAAGTGACCTGAAAAACAAATAACACAAATATCAGAGGTAAGCATTTACAATAATAATGTACAAACTGATCCTTCAAAAATAATTTATATTTTAGGACAGACCCATCATTGATACAGACATTCACAGAGAAATTATCTTAGCTAAAGCATTTATTACATAAGCATATTACCTATAATATAAATTCAACATATAAAATATTACATTTTAGCATTAACTCAGAGTTGAGTTTTTGCAAAAATAGATCAGAGAATGAATGAAGTCCACATCTAAATTAGAAATCACTCAAAAAAGAAAGCCTGAAGTAGCCTGCTTGCCTTGTAAGTCTTCAACTGACAGATAGAGCCTAAAATAACTTTAGCTATTACTGAGAATGACAGATGAGCTGAATCCCTAAGACTTTCAAAAGGTTCTGAAAACAGTATCTTTCAAAACTTTTCAAAGAGAGGCATTAAAAAATGTTGCCACACAATCCAAGGAAATAACAGTTTATATATGCACATAAAGCTTTATGAAATTGAATTTCAATTTTTGTTTTGGAAAGAATTTTGTTTTGTCTTGTTTTCCCTGAGTTAATCTGAGCTAGCAAAGGATTCCCTTTCCAAGACATTAGTGATACTTATTTAAAACAGAAAACCAAACACATTAAACCAAGCACACCCCTCCAAAAAAAATAGACTAAAATACATTATTAACTTACATATACCAAAACCTGTCACGCTGTTTAATTTTGTTTATAGAAGATAGACCTGGACAAGACTAAGAATTTTTTCCCCTCTTGAAAACTTTGGATTTTCATTAGAAATAAACCAAACACATAAAATTGAAAACTCTGGTATTCATCTTGCAGAAAAACATTTACATTAGATTTTTTTTTGAAGAACCAAACATTTCAACATCAGTCAAAAGAATTTTGTACATTTTATTTAAATTAATTTTTCACTTATGTGTTCCTTAGTGACTTATATACTCTACATCATAAGTGCTGTCTTTTCTTCTGTTACTCTTTTTTCACCATCAGTGTTTTAAAAGACATTTAAGGATTCCAAATGCTGAAAGTAATTTTCACAAAAATCTTGTTAAATTTCTTCCTAATTACTTTGACACTTTAAGATCCTGTGAGCTACTAGCTGTGAAAACAAACACCAAAGGCAGAATGATAAACTGTATTGAAAACACCTGTACAATTTTTCTCTTCCATTTCCTTCCACAAAATCTATGTGTTTTCCCAAGTGTATATGCATCTGAATAGTTTGGTTGTTAAAAACTTTAACAGCTCTTTACCTAGAACATGTGGTATACTTTACAAAACCCACAGAAATCAATATAATGTATTTTTATACTTCTCTATTTAGAGAGATTCATTAAGCTATTTTCCTCTTCAGAATCTTTCCACATTTCTAATGTATTTCTCAAAACATACTCAATTTTTGAAGAAAGTATTATTTTCTAAGCATCCAATATTCAAACAAAGCAGCAAGCATCCCTTAACCATTTTGAGTAAGCTTAATCTTCTGTAATGATGTATTACAAATGTAAGCAGAAAGATAATTAACATACTACTTGACTGCCTGTGTCTAGATTGAGGCTAACCTTCGCAGAGCAGCATTTGCAGAATGCACTTGGGAACACTGAGCAGGGAACACATGGGATGGAACAGCAGGGCCTCCTGCTTGTAACCCCTATTGGTGGTTATCAGCATCTTGGAAAAAGAACAACTATGGTCTCTACTCAGCAGAAGCTTGTGTGCTCCACACTAGCTAGGGTGGACATAAGAACTGAGAACATCCATGGAAATGCGCAGCTGTCTGGGTGAGAAGCTGGGTATGAGCAGGCAGTGTGTCCTTGCAGCCCACAAGGCCAATCACATCCTAGGCTGCATCAAAAGATGTGTTGCCAGCAGATCCAGAGAGGTGATTCTGTCACTTTGCTCTGGTGAGATCTCACCTAGAATATTGCATCCAAGTCTGGAGTCCTCAATACAGGAAGGACGTGGCTGCGATCTCATTGCAATTGCTGAGATATGAGGTTGGACTCGATCTCCAGAGGTCCCTTCCAACCCTTAGCCACTGTCTGATATTAGGACTATGGACATTATCTATTGTTGTTATTTTAGTTAATGTCAGCAATTGTCAAGAAAATTTTATTTAATAAGAACGTCACCAAATGCATGCTAGTATGTCATTCACTAAAACCAAAATATCACAAGGTTATTCTAAAACTAATTTTTTTTTTTACACATGCACATTATTTATAGTATTTGCAGACTAGATGAAACATACTCTAGTCATTAAGTTTTTTTGTGATGGATATCATTGTGAATTATGGATATTTCTGCCAGATAATCAAACCAATACAGATCTTTGCTAAGCTTTCTTTTGTGTTTCTACCAGTGCATCCTTGCAGTAATAAAAACACTGATCTTATTAAGGCAGTTATATTCAAAAAACATTTCACAGTCTTACATGAAGGGTAGGAGACTTGCTATTTACAGAACCATATTTAACCATTCTCAGTGAAGCCAGCAAACATTCATTATTTTTTTCAAAAGTCAGAAACTACAAGTAAAAAATTTAAAGACAAGAAATATTAATTTGCTTTTATCAGACAAAAGCTATCAATATAATAAAATGTTGACATGGCACTGCATTTACAACCTCTACTGAGTCTCACTAAATGTGGGTACACATCTGTCTAGAGAAACATAGTCCAAGGCATTTTTCCAAGGCATTAATATATAACAACAGTTATCAAGTAATACTATAAAATTAAACTCTGACATAGGCAGTAGCTCACCTCAATTATTTATTAACACCAAAACCATTTGGTCTGTTCTGTAGCTGAAAGTGAAAGATATTTGAAAAATAATAAATATTAATAAATTTAAATTTTATTAGCAGCAAACACAAGTGCACTATTTACATATTAAAAAATAATGATAATTCTAAAAAGAAGTTGCATTTCATTCACTTTAATAGCAGCCTTTAAAATCTTTTCAGCCATGCAACATCAACCCTTAAGATTTATTGTCTTTGCACTTTTTTTTTTGTGCACGTTTTCACACGGTTACCGAAAAGGGTTATTCAGTTTGCCGTATCAGTGGAGGTGGGGAATGAACACCCACATGGCAGCAAAGACATGATGGTTATTGATGGGCCAGTAACCATGGGAGCACCTGAGAATGGTCATGCAGGAATTAGAGCTTTCCCTCCAGAAAGGTGACAAGGTCAACGAACGGAAATTAGGGGAAAAAATGAGAGTATATGAAATTTTGAAGAAGGGGTAGGCAACTCAGGAGGACTACAAGGACGTTATGAAGTTTTGCAGGGAGAAAACTAGAACTTAATCTGGCTGAATGAGGTTCAACAAGACTAAATGCTAGGTACTGCCCTTGGGTCACAATGACCCTGTGCAATACTATGAAGATGCAGTGGAAAAGTGCCCAATGGAAAAGGGCTTGGAGATATTGGTCAGCAGCTGGCTGAAGATGAGCCAGCAGTGTGGCTAGGTAGCTAAGAAGTTGAAAAAAATCTGGACTATCAGAAGGAGTCCAGTCAGGAGTAGTCCAGTCTACCTTCCGTAGTGCTAAATTTAACAATCTTCAAGTAAAAAATTTCTTTCAGTTTCTTTAGTTGATGAAATATACTAAGAAGTATGGTGACTGAAAACACCTTACATGTCCATAGATGAGTAAGGCAACACAGAACAAAAAAAGTGAACCTATCTAACTAAGTAAAATCATTCCAGCTAGTTTGAAGCATATATAATTTAAATGTGATAAATTTCTTGGGGAAGGGGGAAAGGAAGACAAACACACAGGAAGGGCAGGACTATATTCTCTCTGCCTCTTCATGGGCTCATGCATCACCACTCACAAGGTTGGGCATTGCAGCTCTCTCTGACCCAGATTACATCTAGTTTTCAGCCAAGATAAAAATATTTTGCATCAGTTGCTTCAGGAATTCAAAGACTTTACAAGATGGGAAATTTTGTTTGGTCAAAATTGTAATAAATATAAACTTGTTCAAAGATCCCTGATAAGGTAGTGGAATATTTGGGAACAAAACTTAGACTATTTCTTTGTTCCCTTTAGCGTTGTAGACAGTTTACTCAACCTCTGTAGTTTAAAACATGTCAACCTAGTGATCTTGAAAGATTACACTTTGTCATAGAATGAAGAATAATAATCAGGTGCTTTTCTAGCTTCAGAAGATATTCACACCTTTTTATTAACTCAGGGAAGGCTGTTTACAAAACTAGCTTGCCCCTTTTGGGTTGAGCTAAGTTCTGTTTTTTTTTACAGCAGCTGTGGCAAATTGACTTATTATTATCTGAACTTCATGAGGACAACAGTTGTGCCCCTTTCTGAGCCACCTTCTATCTTTGGGATGTTTTGGTCAGTTACACTTGTACAGGAAATATACTGCCTATATACATTCACTACTGCTGAAATAATAACATAATAAAAGACTGCAATCTCAGTAAGAAAACTAACTATAAAGCTTTTGTATTTTACCTATGAAGTTAAATTCAAAGTAATCTCAAAGTTTTTCAGTACATCATCTTGTGCCTACTGATGTGACATCCATTAACCCAGCATGGGTTATAGTAATAGACATACTAACAAGTAAAAGATGAAAGAAGAGACTATTTTAGTCACCAACAAAATCCTGTTGTTTAGTAACTGAATTTTAGCTAATAATGAAACAAAATCTTGCAGTTCTATCAACCGGAACAGCATGTGTTTTGTGCTAATGATATGTCCTAAAACTTTGTTGCTTCAATCACAAAGTTAGTAAGAACTTTGATCCTTAAAGAAAGAAAGAATAAATAACAGCCATAAGAATTACAACTGAACTTGGAAAAAGGCCAGCAAGCATTGTACTGTAGTTCTGGAAATCCTATTTCTTTGAAAATATTACCTGAAGTATAAAATATTTGGATGCTATGTTCTTACATTTCAAAATATTTAGTTGAAATACTGAGGAAAAATCCCTCCACACATAGAATCATAGAATCATTTAGATTGGAAAGTACTTTTAAGATCGAGTTCAAGTGTTAACCCAGCATTGCCAAGACCACCCCTAAACTTTGTTCCTTGACATCACATCTACCTCCAGAGGTGACAACTCAAACGTTTTTAATAGAAAAAAAAATCATCTTTTTATCTACCGATTTTCACTACTTTTAAACTTATCCTTCCAACTTACCTCTGGGATACTTTCCATTTCAGTTTTCCTCATGAAAAGAGAGACACTAGCGTTTAATATCCTTCCACCTTTGCCAGGAGGAGTTTGATATTCATAGGAAAAGGGACAGAATTCCTTCTCAGTCAAGGGTTTGCTAGAGAATGATTTCATACAATCTATTTTGCCCAGCCTGCTCCCTTCCTCCTGCTCCTAGAGGAGGGATGGAAGCTGCCCCTGCAGACCACTATACCCTCATGGACCATCTGTCAGACCCTTCCCCATCATCACTCACAGAATTGGAGCTCAGACAGGCTGGGCAATGGTCACTTGGCCACTGGGCACCTGGTAAACCCAGCCCAACTCCACTCAGGCCAAGGGTAACCTCTTTTTTATCTTTCACCTGCTGAAATTAAAAATTGAGCATCAACATTTGGGAAGTCTATAACTGTATTGTATCCTGCTGTTTTGATTAGATCAAATACTGGCCTATTCATTTTCCTTGCACTTGAACGAAAAGGGTATGGACACGTCCTTTCACTGCTGCAACAGGTTTAAACATTTATCAGATCTTACATGCAGCTCTATAGACCAGATAGAGAATCTTAAAATTACTAAAAATAATCAGTCAGAGATCCTTGCCACACTTTGAGTGGTATTTTCTGTGTTAAACAGATGAAGTAATGCCTCTCATAGGCAAGTTGTCAGACTTTCACTAGGGGACTTTCAGAGGTGAGAAACTCATCCACTGAACCTAAAAGCTGAGCATATTTTGCACTACATTGTAAACATCTGTTCAGATAGGGCAGTGGTTATATTTTGCAAGACACACATTTTGAATATGAACATTAAAAATCAAAGGCCAAAAATCAAATGGAGCTCAAAATACTAATTTTTTAATAACCTGAAAAGTTTTGTTAAAAGACTGGAACAGATTGTTTTCCTGCTCTAGTTTTAATTTTTCCATCATTTTAATTAGGCTGAAGATATTTAACCAAAATTAATTATGAAGCAAACAAACAAAAAAAGCAGAAAACAAAGGGGGAATTGCAGTGTTAATACAGAAGCAGGACTTGCAGATCAATAATGAAATACGAACTTGAAGTATGTTCATAAAATTAATTTTACTGAGTGTAAAACAAAATAAAACAAAAGGAATATTAAATGACTGAGAAAATAGATCCATTTCTGATAATAAGCAATATATATATTGCATTTCTAATTGTCCTTCTATTCATTTTCCAATATACACCCTAGAGAGTATTAAGATCATATTCTTGCAGAGTTTCTATTTGCATAATTGTGTTCAACATATAATTTGTCAAGTGCCACATTATGCTATATAAGGCTCCATTAGCCCCATTCTTCCTCTTCCCCTGACTTAGTTGTTAGTTCTATTGTGTTGTCGTGGTAGGGCCATGACATGGCCCAGTAGAAACCCAGACAGGCCTTAAGGTGTCTCGATAATGTCCTTTTCTCTCCCCTCCTTCCTGCAGAAAGACAGGGCAACATGGGAAAGAGACCAAAGGGGACAGGACTCCTGCCTGTCTGGTAAACAAGTTGTTTATCTGGGGTGAGAGCACATAAGCTGACCACTGTTTCCCCAGAAACAAGGTTTTGTTTCTGCCTTTTATGGTTATAGCCTGGCAGAACGCCTTTCCATTGGGCATCTACACATGAGCTTCAGTGTCCCATTGGACCAATCAGTCTCTGGCAATTTGTATATATACAAGTGACTTGGTAGTTGCCTTTGCCTTGCTCAAGCCTTACTGCAAACTTTGTTTTAAGCCTTGCTTAAGCCTTGCTTTCAAGCCTACTTGGACCCACATTGTAGAAGCTGCCTCGAGTTGCCCTGCCCTGCCTCAAGTGCCTGGTCCAGAGCCTGGGATAAAGCCATGAGCCCATATACAGCAAGTTGGAGAAGCCACAAACCTAGAAGCCAGATCTGCCTAGCTTGCTTCCCCTTGCCACCAGAATTGCACCATGCCTCAGTTCACCCAGAAACCAAGCAAGCACCCATTGCAAAGAGCGTCGTTAACTGCCCACCATCCGCTGAAGCCAGAGCAGCCTGGGACCATGCAGTAAACTCTCCTTGCCAGCAATCTGGCATGCCCATGCTGTACGAGAGTGCCCCAAAGCTAACACAGCAGCAGCAGCAGTAGCATCCCCCATGTGGGTAAAACTACCTGTGAGTATTTAATTCATTACCCTTTGGGTTTAAAGGTTCTTATTGAGCCTCCGCCCACTGTAATCGAGCACTATCTGCTCTTGGGGACTTTCTCTTTCCAAATTATTGCCTCCTAGTTTGCATAAAATTTTTTATATTTGTCCTAAGACTGCATATTCCCATTGTAAATATATATTCCAACTGTACAACAATCCTATTTAATGAGTTTTGGTAATTTTTATTAATAAAGGGTTACTAACATTTTTATTAATACCCATTTGCCATATGTTTATTATTGTTGTGAGGGTAATTAATAATATTCCCCTTCATGATGTGCTCATGCTGAATAATTTAAATATTTTTGTTGACGCTCATATTTAAAGTCAATACAAAAAGTCTCTTGATATATCCTTAAGCATATATGTCCTCTATGATGTCTTTCTCTTGTGGCAAAGATGAAGTCAATACAGCAGATGCTGAAGAGGAAAATCAGTGCATATGTATCAGAGTTTCCATTCTTGTGTGTATGAAGACACATACATTTCCATACACATGTTACATGTATTACCATCTGTCTTAAACAGAGATTTTTGTGCATTTTAAATTTCTGAATGTTGTGTCTCTCATACTTGAATATTAAGAATGTCTTTTTCTTTTAGAACAATTATATCACCTGTTACCAATTTATTGGTTTATCTCATATAATACAGTTATTCTCAGGTTATTGCTAGTGCAGGAAAAGTAACGCTCATTACAGAACTTAGTCACAGAAATCATCTGATCATTTTGGATACAGGTGTAAGAGCAAAGAATTTAGTTTAAGCTAATTATATAGGTTCTCCCTAGGGCAGAAGAAGATAAATAGAGTGACATTTGCTCTAGGGGGTCATATCTTTCTACTTCTTTGCCTATAAAGAGATATGACTACTTAGGTTAAATGCTTTTATTTTTGACAGTTAAATTTAGAGGAGATTAATTCCACATTGGCTAGCAAATACTGTTGAAAATGTAACCTGAGGAATGTATCTAAGGCCATAAAGAAATGGTAACATATCTAATTGAATCCTATTTTCTTAAATTCATGACTAGTGTTCTAATTCTTTGACTATTCTGCTCTTTGAAAAGTGACTATGTTTTTATGGCTTTTAATCTATATTTTAATTCAGCTGAGGATTTTGGACATTAAATCAGTTCACAAGATCAGGTAAAAGTCATCTACAAGTAATACCATACTTTTATCACCTTTTCTGTTTTCTAGCGCTGTGAATGCAGACAGTAAGAGAGGCATAGAATATTGACATCATGTGAAAAATCTTGGTCTTAACAAAAATTTGACTGTCTTGCAGAAGTAAGATAGCACTGCAAATATTCCTTTATTTATCTTTCGTTTGTTCTTCCTGTATGTCCCTGTTGAACTTACTAGGATGAGGGTTGGTTTAAAGATTTCTCCTCACTCATGTAAACAAACAATTAGATGATCTATCTAATCAAAAAAGCAAGTAGCATATCTTTGGACAGAAATGACTGAAAGTGAAGGACTAAGAAGCCAAAACAACCAATCAAAACTGTAAAAGAGCCACAAATATGTATTTCTGTTAAATTGCAGTAGTAACAAAAGAATTTAAACCTAATGTAGAATAATAAGTATTTATAGGAGAAGTGTGCAACTGGTTACAATAAGTTGAAAAATTATCAAGAAAATTTTCCATAGGGAAGTGTTCTTTTATCTAAAATATATTACATTCAGAAATAAAAATGTAGAGAAATTTTAATTTAGAAGAGTATTCAAACAATCTAATTCTCTCCTTGCATAGACTTTTCAATCTGAAATTGTACATGAAGAATAAAATCAGCAGCACTTGAATCAACACTTGAGAGTTTCAAAGCATTTTTTCCTGTATAACTTCCATCTTTTTGCCTTTTCAATTTCCATTAAGAATCGCTGCTCTTAAAATTCAGAATGATTTCTGGACAGATTCATTAAAAGGTGATAAGATGTTAAACGGAGATGTAACTATTACCAGCTCTCTAGGGTTTCTATGTATAACCAGACTAAGAAGTACTTTTCTGGAAATTTTGATATTTTTTTTTAAGAAATATGAATACAACTGATGTTCTTGAAGTCAAAAAAAAAGTCCTTAAAATAAATCTTAAACCAAACTTTTTTTTTTTTTAATTAAAAGTCTCAGCATTTTTAAAATTCAAATGTACTGTATGCCAGTTTAGAAACACTTTTTATATTGAGGTATCAGCTACATAAAGCAAACACTTCAAAACACAAATACTCCTTATATATTGAAAAGCCCAACACCAAACATTTCAGTATCAAAGAGTTTTTGAGTTCTATCAACGAAGCGTAATAAGGACTGTGTTATTTTTCTGAACACCTCTCCCCAAAACCCACAAAATAACACCTTGATTCTTTTTGGTAGTGACAGAAAACAGATGATATTTCCAAACCAGCTCAAGAAGAAGCTTGTATTTCTAGGTCACACTTCCTCTATCATAGAGACACCCAAAAAACCAAAGAGCAACAGCCACCTGAAAGTGTGGGTTTATTGTAACCCAGATTACACTGCATTTATTTTGACACAATGAAATTGCAAATTCAGATGTCAGTTAGGAACACACTACTACTCTACCAATTAAGATTTATTCTTATGATTTAAGGAATATTCAGATTGTAACATGGGAGACTTCCTGCTCCAATTGCTGCTTTCTGGGTTTGAGGTGTTGGTCTTTTCAGCTGTGCCAGTCTGGGGGTCAGAGGATAGGGGAGGTTGCTGGCTTCTGCTGCTGCTTCTGCATTTCATTGTGAGATTTTCTGCAAATAGGCTAAGATAAGTGTGCATTTTATTATCTCATTAAACTCTATTTATTTCAACCCAGAGGTTTGTGGGTCTTTTGTGTTTCCCTCCCATCTTTGAGCATAGAGGGAGGCTTGTGAGAGCTGGCTGGGTAAACCTAGGACAAAGTGATACTATTAGTATTCTAATGATCTTAAAGCAAAAAAGCCACACATTTTCTCCCCTCAGGGAGGATTTGATTCCAAATTATGATATTACTATAGCTTCATGATATGTTTTACTTTGAGAAGCCACAATTTATAACAAATCACACCAAAATTTTATTATTATTGTTGAAGTATTAAAATTAATTTATATAGTAGAAATAATAAAACCTCCTGAAGCAATACCAATATAGATCCAAATAAGTCTGATCTTTTTCCTGCAAGCACAATAGCTCAAGTGACATAAAGGAAAAACAAACAAATATGTAGTATAACTGTTACAATTCCACAGTGTTTAAAAGCCTGCATGGAGATATGAAATTGTACAAAAAACAAAATTAAAATGTCACAGAACTAAAAGCAATACAAAAAGACAGATAACCTCCATGAAAACTTTTAAAATGAGAAAAATAGAAAATATTTGTTATCGAGCACTGTTCTGTTGAAATCACAAAATAAACAATTATTTTGGTGAAAAAGTATGTTTGCTAAAGTATATTACTTTGTTAGTTTTTTGCATTATCGTTATAAATTTACTGAATTATCTCAGATTTTTGCAATATATATATATATGCATGTTTTAATAAAAATTGCAAGACCCTTGATAAAGACTGTACATAATGTGTACTTCATATGTTCATAAGAATACTTTTCTTATGTTGAAAGATCTTTTTCTCTGTAGATATCTCCCTGAGAAAGATGCCATTTCTGGTTTTCTCTGAAAAACAGGATAATTTCAATTTTCTCTTTTTCCTAAAAAATAAAGAATAAAACAAGTCATTACTTCTAGACATCAGAACACATTGTTTAAAAACATATAATTTCTGTGATTCTGAGTTATGCTATGTCAAAGATCAGTTCAGGCTTTTTTTGAGGAGGTATAAAACATATACTTTCTGTGATTCTGAGTTATGTCAACGTTCAGTTCAAGTTTTTATTTAGGTGGTACAAAACATATACTTTCTGTGATAATTTTAACAGTTTGCTTTGCCAGGAGAGACCTTCCAGTAGACCAAATTGCTCAAAACTCCATTGAACATGGCCTTGAACACTTCCAGGGAAAGAGCATCCACAATTTCTCTAAGCAACTTGTTCCAGTGTCTCACCACCCTTGTAGTGAAGAATTTCTTCCTTATATCTAATCTAAATCTACCCACTTCCACTTTAAAGACATTATCTCTTGTCCTATCATGGCATGCCTCTGTAAAATGCCCATGTCCAGCTACTCTGCAGACCCTCTTTAATTACTGGAAGGCAGTTGTATAGTTTACCTGTAGCCTTTTCTTCTTCAGGCTGCCCAGGATCACATCTAGTCTGATCTTGAATGTTTCCAGGAACAGGGCCTCAACCACATCCCTTGGCAGCCTATTCCAGGATCACACCACTCTCACTGTGAAGATCTTCTTCCTTACGTCCAACCAAAATCTACCCTGCTCATTGTCCCCCTTCTAAACAGTCCTTCCCCAGCCTTCCTGTAGGTCCCCTTCAGATAGTGAAATGTAGCTATAAGGTCTTCCTGGAGCCTTCTCTTCTCCAGGCTGAACAGCCCAAATTCTTTCAGCCTGTCTTCATAGGAGAGGTGCTCCAGCCCTCTGATCATTTTATTGGCCCTCCTCTGGACCAGCTCCTGCAGGTCCATGCCCCTCTTCTGTTGAGGGCCCCAGAGCTGAACACAATACTCCAAGTGACATCTCACTAGAGCAGAGTACAGTGGCAGAATCACCTCTTTTGACCTGCTAGCCACATTTCTTTTGATGCAGCCCAGGATGTGATCGGCCCTCTGGGCCACAAGCGTGCCTTGTTGGTTCATGTCCTGCCTCTCATTCACCATTATCCCCAAGTCCTTTTCTACTGGGCTGCTATCAATTTCATCATCCCCCATCCTCTATTGATATTGAAGGTCTCCCTGACCTAGGTGCAGGACCTTGCACTTTCCCTTACTTAACCTCATGCAATTCTGCTCAGCTCACCTCTCCAACCTTTCCAGGCCCCTCTGGATGGCATCTCATCCTTCAGTCTTATCAACTGCAGCACTCAGCTGGTTTTCATCTGCAAAATTGCTGTGAGTGCACTCAATCCCACTATCTATAGCATTGATGAAGGTATTGAACACCACCGGTCCTACCCTTGAGGAGCATCACTTGTCATCTGTCTCTATTTGGACATTGAGCCCTTGAGCACTACCCTTTGTATGTGATCATCCAAACAATTCCTTATCTACTGGACAGTCCACCCATCAAATGCATATCTCTCCAGCTTAGAGAGAAAGATACTGTGGTGGATTATGTCAAAGGATATATAAAAGTTCAGATAGATGACATCTGTTGGTCTTCCCTTGTCCACTGTTGTATTTACAGCATTGTAGAACACCTCTAGGTTGGTCAGGCAGGATTTGCCCTTGGTGAAGCCATGCTGGCTGACCTGATTCACCTCCCTGTCCTCCATGTATTCCAGTATAGCTTCCAGGAGGATCTGTTCCTTGATCTTCCCAGGCAAAGAGATGACAGGAAGGTAGTTCCCAGGGTACAGTGAACATGGATTTAGGAGAGGCAGGTCCTGCCTGACCAACTTGATCTCCTTCTGTGATCAGATGACCCACCTGGTGGATGTGGGGAAGGCTGTGGATGTAGTCTACCTGGGCTTGAGCAAGACATTTGACACCGACCATGTAGCAAACTCCTGGCAAAGCTGGCAGCCCATGGCTTGGACAGGAGCACTCTGTGCTGGATTAGGAACTGGCTGGAGGGCCGAGCCCAGAGAGTGGTGGTGAATGGTGCCACATCCAGCTGGCAGACAATCACTAGTGGTGTCCCCCAGGGATCAATGCTGGGCCCCATCCTATCCAATATCTTTATTGATGATCTGGATGAGGGGATTGAGTCCATGATCAGTAAGTCTGAAGACGACACCAAGATGGGAGCAGGTGTTGATCTGTTAGAGGGTAGGAGGGCTCTGTAGAGGGACCTTAATAGGCTGGACAGATGGGCAGAGTCCAAAGGCATGAGATTTAACAAGTCCAAGTGCCAGGTTCTACACATTGGCCACAACAACCCCATGCAGCACTACAGGCTGGGATTAGAGTGGCTGGAGAGCAGCCAGGCAGAAAGGGACCTGGGGGTACTGATTGACAGCAGCTGAACATGAGCCAGCAGTGTGCCCAGGTGGCCAAGAAGGCCAATGGCATCCTGGCCTGCATCAGAAATAGTGTGGTCAGCACGACTAGGGAAGTCATTCTGCCCCTATACTCAGCACTGGTTAGGCCACACCTTGAGTCCTGTGCCCAGTTCTGGGCCCCTCAATTCCAGAAAGATGTTGAGTTGCTGGAACGTGTCCACAGAAGGGCAACAAAGCTGGTGAGGGGTCTGGAGCACAAGGCCTATAAGGAGCGGCTGAGGGAGCTGGGGTTGTTTATCCTGGAGAAGGGAAGGCTCAGGGAGACCTTGTTGACACCTACAACTACCTGAAGGGAGGTTGTAGCCAGGTGGGGATTGGTCTCTTCTCCCAGACAACCAGCAAAAGAACAAGAGGACACAGTCTCAAGCTGTGCAGGAGGAAGTTTAGGCTTGATCTTAGAAAGAAGTTCTTTACAGAGAGAGTGATTGCCCATTGGAATGAACTGCCCAAGGAGGTGGTAGAGTCAACGTCCCTGGAGGTGTTCAAGAAGAGACTGGATGGGGCATTTAGTGCTGTGGTCTAGTTGATTAGACAGAGTTGGATGATTGGTTGGACTTGATGATCTTGGAGGTCTCTTCCAGCCTGGTTGATTCTGTGATTCTTACCAAATTTTGCCTGTCTGTTTGGTGACTATTTTTCAGGTGTATTTCTACCTTCTTTATTTAGAATATGTGAATTTCTATTTCTGCTTCAAAGACAATGTTTGTCTATTTTAATCGCCCAAAGTTCCCTTTCAATCTGAGTTATAACAGCTAGATTATTGTGCTGTTATAATTTAATAGTTTTGCTGACAAAAGAATTGCTACTTGTGAGTGGCCCACAGCAAAAGTGGATTTTTTTTTTTAAATCTTTCAAATGCTTCTCTATTCCTGATTTTTTTTTTAGGACTTTCCTATATATTCATTTCAAATTCTAGTATTCCTTTTTGAAGAGCACTGAGCCCTTTTAAAAATCATGCTTGTTATAAGCACACAAGAAATTTAACTAGCTAAAAGTACAGGTCATTTAAGTTCCTGAGTATCTTACAGTGGTTATTTCATATTTAAACATGTAGACTGGGGCTAAATGCCCATTCTTGTAAGGTTTAACCTTAGAAATCACTGAAAATGTCTCACATGGTAGGAAAAGATTAGGACCATTTATTTTAAATAAAAGATTGCTTAGAAGTGAATTAGATCTGACAAATATAAAGAGAGAAGTAAAGTCTAATTTAGTAAAGAAAGAGTACTTTCAGTGAATAGCAATACCAGTTTATTGTTTAATTTTCCATCATATTTTGTTATAGAGAAGTTGTATAAGGAAATGTAGAATATTGCACTGACAGAAGACTTTCAGTAACATTTTTTGCCTATTTCTCCTGTATACCAGCGATAATCAAAAGTTAGACTTAAAGAGCAGCAGTTTACTGCAGTTTGTTTTTTTAATCTGAAGATCTCACTTATGATAACTAAAACGATAAATGAATAGAAAAAATATTTTTTCCAACTTAATAATTCATACTTCATTTAAAAATTATATTACTCCAGTAATTTAATGATTTTATGGAATTTATGTTAAATACTTTTCCTTTAGGATTATGAAAAGAGTATTTAACTAAACCAAAAATAAAAGGGACAATTAATAAACACTTTTACTAATAACTAAGGAAGAATGAATTTGACTGGGGGAACAGCAAACAGAGATACAGATATTTTCTGACATTTGATATATGTGTAAAGTACAGCGATGAAGAAAGGAGATGACAGAGAAACAGTAGAGACCTATAAGGATCACGATAGTTTCAACTGAGAGACCTTTTACTAAAAAGAAATGAAAGGCTATAATCTATGCCTAGAAATAGGCTGTCAGTGTGGTGCTCTTAAGAGAGCACAGGCAGAACAAGAAGTAGCTGGGGATTTGGAGAAGTCTCTGTGCCTGAGAGGCTGAGAGGGACAGAAACCCGTCTGGGGGTTTGATTGAGGCACTTTAAAAAGCTTTACTGGAACTCTGAAAAGCCTTTTTAGGTGGCTGTTGCCATGTCCATAAGAACTGCTTTGAAACAAGTCACAAGCCAGATAGGAACACACATGCCCATGTGTTCATTGTCATAGATGCAAGGTCAGTCTGGCAAAAAGAAATGCAAGGGCCAATTCTGCTGTGATATATTGCTTTGAAATTGCTCACTAGTGACATTGCACAGGTAAGTGATCACACACCAAGACCAGTTCTTGAGGAAGAGTGACATGATTACTGACACACAACTGAATCCAGTTTTCAGTGAGTGTTGCAGTGTGGTGGGCTGAAATTTCCCTCTCACATTAACAATAACCAAGCTAACTCAGTTTGGAAGCAAATGAAGTTGTATTTACATGCAAAACTACAGCCTATAATGAAATGCAATGAATATGTACAAATATACACTATTCACAACATTTACAAATATGTACAATCAACAGAAAAACACAACAAAGTCCCCTGGATCCATAGGGGCCCTATTTCTTTGCCCCCTCCCCCTGACAGAGCTAGCATGCAAAGGGAAGAAAGCCAAGAAGCAGAGAGGTTTGTTAAACTTAGTCAAGGTCAGTATGCTGGTGTGTGTGTTATCTCCCAAAGCCAGCAGACTGCCCAGCAGAGAAACACCGGACAGAAAGACAGAGAGAGACTGCCTTTGAGTACTGACTCTTAAACAGTTTTATATCTCCAATAGAAGTGTTTAGAATCATCATTATTTTGCTTTCTTACACCCAGTTGTAATGCATTTACATTCTTTCACCTTTCTGCTCGAAATCTGTGAGGAAAAATTAAAGACATGGTCTTAAAACACCACAGTGAGATACTGAAGGGACCAACTGAAATGAGCATGATCATAGAATCATAGAATGGTTTGGGTTGGAAAGAATCTCCAAAAGTCATCTAGTCCAATCCCCTTGCAGTAAACAGTGACATCCCCCACTAGATCAGGTTGATCAGAGCCTTGTCCAGCCTCGCCTTGAATATCTTCAGGGATGGGGCCTCAACTATCTCCCTGTGCAACCTGTTCCAGTGTTCCATCACTCTCAAGGTCAAGAACTTGTTCATAACATCCAGTCTAAATCTACTTTTCTTTAATTTAAAACTACTGCCCCTCATCTTATCACTACAGGTCTTTGTAAACAGTCCCTCTTCAGTCTTCTTGTAGGCCCCCTTCATGTACTAGAAGGCAACTATTAGGTCTTCCCAGAGCCTTCTCTTCTCCAGGTTGAACAACTCCAGCTCCCTCAGCCTGCAATTGTAGGAGAGTTATTGCAGTCCCTTGATCATTTTCATGGCCCTCCTCTGGACCCACTCAATCAGGTCTATGCCCTTCTTTTGTTTAAGACTCCACAGCTGGATGGAGTACTCCAGGTGAGGTCTTACCAGAGCAAAATAAAGGGGTACATTCACCTCTCTCACTCTGCTGGCCACATTTCTTTTGATTGGCCTTCTGGGCTGCAAGTGTTGGCTCATGCCTGGCTTCTCATCCACCAGCATGTCAAGTCTTTTTCTGCAGGGCTGTTCTGAATTTCATCATCCCCCGGCCTATATTAATATCTAGGATTGCCTTGACCTACGTGCAGGACCTTGCAATTCGACATATTGAACCTCCTGAGATACTGCTCAGCCCACCTCTCCAGCCGCTTCAAGTCCCTCCTTCAGACATATCAACTTATCATCATCCTGTCCTTCAGACTTATCAACTGCACCACTCAGCTTGGTATCATCTACAAATTTGATGATGTTTCAGGTTGTAGTCGAAGTCAATTGGGAAGTGACACCTTTCAATTGTCAGTGTACTCCCCTTCAAACTGACACTCATGGTGAGGAAGAGGATGCTTTTCTGGATTGCTCAAGAAGGACAGACATACTCAAAGAGTATAAATAGCTCATGTCTATGGCAGTTCACAGAAAGGAATGACAGCTGCTACTGCTGATGCACTTACAGAGGACTCTAAAAACTAATTCAAATTACAGCAAATGCTCCTATCTAGTTAGGGAGGCTGTAACAGGCAGAGTGGACTATTGGCCTAATATGTATTGCTAACAACGATCTTGCTACTGTTTGTCTGTCTGCCACCACTGTCCTCCTATCATCGACTCAAAAACTCCAAGCCAGTTACCAGAGACAGCAGGAGCTATCTCAGGAGATAAAGGGCAACTCCCTTCTTCACAAGTAAGGGTTCATGGAAGTGGTGCCCAGGAAAAAGGGCTGTCTTGCATGTGATGTTCATCACCATTTCCCATGGGATACCATATTTATATTGCAACGTCTCCCCATCAAAAACTTACAGTTTCCATAATGGTGCTGACTATCCATCTGGTCAGATTGGGGAAACGGAATGAACCTCACACTGACTAGGAAATGTCACAACATGGATGTGATCAGAAAAAGTAGGAACCCCAGAAACCTTAGTATCCTAAGATGCAGTGTGGGAGAACAATGCAATAGTCATGGTGGTTGGGAAACGGCTGGAGCCACAGTCTGAAGCTGTGTGAAGGTGAACCTCTTTATAAAGCAGCTGGTGTGCTTTCAGTGTTTGAGGTACATAGTTAAAGAGGATGAAAAGGCTTATAGAATGTTCTCTGTAATAAGGTCAACACCTTGCAGCTGAGACATTCTTAATTTATTCTAGGTAACTCAAGTATAGTAGCAGAGAACAGAAAGAGCTCAGTAGCCCTCAGCATGAAAAGAATGATCCCACATGCTTTTGCATTACTGGTAGAGAAATGCCCTACCATTCCTCATAGTAATTACTAAGAAGTTAGTGGTTTTGTAAGTTGTAAGTCTTGTAAGATGTGTTATTATGGAAATCAAATACTCCAGATTATGGTGATTTGACCCAGTTGGGGCCCAGCTGCCCACCAATATAGAAGCAGTTTAATAAAGCAAAGGCCATGCGAAGAAGCACGAAAAACAAAAAACTATTCTCCACTTCCACTTAACAGACAATGTCCAGCTGCTTACTCAGAGGAAGGACTGCAGTGTGTGTGACGGTTGCTCAAGAAGACAGACACTATCAACGAATTCCCCCACATTTCCTTCTTTCCCTCAGCTTTTATATCTGAGCTGACATCATATGGTATGGAGTAACTCTTTGGTCAGTCTGGGTCAGCTGGCCTGGCCGCATCCCCTCTCAAGATCTTGCCCATCCCTCAGCTTACTGTTGTGGGAGCGAAATGTTGGAAAAACACAGCCTTGGTGTTGTGTATGCACTCTTCAGCATTTGACAAAACGTTGGTGTGTTATCAACACCCTTTCTAGCTACAGTTACAGCACTGTGAAAGATGCAATGAGGAGAACTAACTTCATCTCAGCCAATCCAAATACACAGATGAAATTGATGAAGATTCAGACTAGGTGATTACAAGATCCCTTTCTGGCATAATGTTAGGAGGGTCTTTTTTGCATTTAACACACTGGGAAATATGGATAATTTTTAATCAGAAATGCAAATACAAATTCTGAAGCCAGAACTGTCAGAAGAGGTTTTTTTTTCAGTTTGAAATATCTATTTATCACTATGCATTACAAATGACTTAGCACACATTTAGTTCAGTACTTGACCTAGTCTAGCCAAATTTGAATGCTTTCTTCTTAATCTTTTGCAATGCATGAATACAGATTGACTTGAATTTCAATCCCTAATTTTGGAATTTTTTCATGCTGCTAAGAAACATGCAAATAAATGCAAGTTTCTTGCTGAAATATTTTATCAGCAGCAATAAATAAAGTAATAATTCAAGCATTGTTTGAAGTTATTGTTTGAATGCACATGATATACATTCACTTTCTTTGCAAATTTATAGTGGCATAAATCCTATATCAAATGTAAATTTTTCTTCAGGGCTTAAAGTCCAGTACCTATTTAAATCAAAGGGAAAGTATGTCTTGACTTCATTAATATCTAATTAAGCAAAAATAAATTATCACGATCAAGTTCTCCTCAGTATACTTATGTAAATTAAAGTTCCTCACCATTTTCACAACAGAATAATGAACAAGCAGCGTCATTTGCATGGAAGGAGAAACAAGATCAGGCATTGCTCATAATGCTATTACATATGCACAAGCCCATTTCAGCATCAAAGTAATATGCAGGTATAAAAAGCCTATGTGCCTATATATGGATATACATATAAATACACACACCACTTAAACCCATTGAAGAAATTGGTTTAATTTAGAGGTTTTCTGAAGCAATTTAAAACTGTAACCCTAATCACTTTTCATCTTAACTTATTTGGCAGAAAGGCCCCAAACTCTCAGTTTTATTATGAAACCTAATCATAAGGGAAAAAAGGCATTGACATGGATATGGTAAGAAAATGGAATTAGCTGACTTTTTTTTTAACATTAAGAAAGTTAAAAAAAAAATCTTAAAACTTTTGCTTTAACAATATCAGTTCCTTTTAGGTTTTTCCTTCTTAACCATTATTATGGTTCTCCTTGTAGTTCACAGGATCACAGGATGTTAGGGGTTAGAAGGGACTTCTGGAAGTCTTAAGTCCAACACCCCCACCAGAGCAGGACCATATAATCTAGCACAGGTCACACAGCAACACATCCAGATGGGTCTTGAAAGTCTTCAGACAAGGAGAATCCACAGCCTCTCTGGGGAGCCTGTTCCAGGGGGAACAACCTCAAGCTGCAACCGTGTAGGTTTAGACTGGATATTAGGAAAAACAAAATTCACAGAAAGAGTGGTCAGGCTTTGGAATGTGCTGCCCAGAGAGGTGGTTGAGTCTCCAACCCTGGATGTGTTTAAAGGTCGTTTGGATGTGGTGCTTGGAGATATGGTTTAGGGGTGAACCTTGTAGAGTAGAGTTATCGGTTGGACTTGGCGATCTTTTCCAACCTAAATGTGTCTGTGATTCTGTGAACTAGGAATGTTCACAGGAAATTCTTGTGAGCCTAAGGATCATCCAATGTTCAAGAATAGGTAAACTTGAATAAGCACAGGCCATTAGTTTAAGTGAAAGTATTTTTTTACCGTAACTGCCCCAAATCAGATGGACAATTTTGTGGCTCCTTCTTCCAGTCACTGAATTAAAATGGAATAAAAACTGAGGTCCTTTAAATTTAGTAATATGCACAGATGTACTTATTCTGCCTTTGCAATAGTTGAGTGTCTAAAACCTCGTACCTTTTCTGGACTGAAAAAGAGAGGAACTCCTCATGCTGATGCATAAATCTATCACATAACCATGTTTAATTTCTTTACTATTTAGGAGTCTTTGTAAGTTTGCTCTTCTGTTTAATTTTTGCTTCAATTTTTCCCATGTTGGGAAAAAAATAAGATCTTTTATACAACATATTCTTATGCTCCTCCATAATTTTAAAATTTGTTGTGACATGATGAAAATAGGTCAAAATACAGTGGTGTATTTGTCATTAGTTTTGATGAACAAAGTTTTCTCTGGCTTACAAAAGTCAACAACAACAAAAAAAATCTAAATCCTGGAGGTAGTACAGGGGACAAAGCCCAAATAATCCTGAAACTCTCATTAAGTAATTAATAATTAACTAACCAAGACAATTTTCTCTCACCTTAGTTTTCCTTTCCAAATGAAATTATCTATTCCAGTTGAACAACTTTTTATTCCCGACGTTTTTAGCTTTAGAAGCTGTTAATTTGCTTATTGTGTTTACTTTTGCTTATAATTAAACTGCTATGATAAGAAATCAATTGAAACTTACATAAAGTTTAATCAGAGTAAAAGCCATGTGGTAAACTAATTTCAAACACTGTAGAAAAATTGCATTAAGATATTTTCTTTACTTTTATAACCTCTCCAGAATTGAGTGTAACATGGATTAATTCAATTTTAAATGAATAAAAGGTCATTAGAGGAATCCTCCTAATTTTAATAGGTCTTTGAACACTTATCCAAATATTAGAATACAGACATTTTCAAACAACACAAGATCACTTTGATTATTTTGTGGTGTCTCTTTCTTCAAACTTGGGACAAATTCATCTTTAAATAAATTCAATTCATGGACTAGTAAGTGTAATATAATCTTCTGGATGTAAGCAAAATGCAAATTTAAATCTATGCACACAGCAAAAATTTAGACTTCATATCAGAACTTGAGTTATTTTGAGTTATCATTGGCCATTGAATAACAGCACATATAAAAAACCATTCTTGCTAAACTGCTGAATGTCAGTTAATGTAACATCCAAAATGGGGGCTTGTAACAATACCATAAAAAAATCCTGATTCGGTATACCAAAAGTATTAAAGATTAAAGATTTGAGGACTATTTGCGTGTAAGAGATGGTATGGATTAATACAAAATTTGAAAGACATGTAAATAAATTTTGAGAAAGATTTTGATAAGTATACTTAAAAATAACTTTTCCAAAACAGTAGGCAATTTAGCATTTCCAAAGTAATGTACAGTTTCTTATACTATAGAGTATAAGAGTAAAGAGTAAATGAGCCATTCTTCCCAGATCCCTACCAAACAATAAGATTTTTGAGGGCAGCAGAGAGATGAAGAGACTCATTAAGTTTAACATTAAAATAATTTTTGGTATCTAATCTACTTTGTATTGTTAGTGATACTAAGATAAATTTTATGTTTTTATATTTTTCTGGATTTTGTCTTTTAGAATGGTACAATCACAGAATAATAGGCCAAAAAGTGCTAAAGTGGCTGTCCAGGGGTTATCTGGTCCAATCACCATTCAAATTCTGAAAATCTTGAAGAAGAGGGATCTCATAACCTTTCTGGACAGCTTATTCCAGCAAAAGTCTGAATTTATCTTCTATGTTCCCATTAGGTAGTCTGAACACAGCAGTCAGGGCATCCTCACTCTCCGTTTTCCCTTGACTACTTCAATCTCTCCTCGTATGCTATGTGCTCCAGCCCTCTGACAATCCTAATGATCCTCCAAATTATTTATTTCAGTGTGTCCCTGTCTTTCTTGTAATGAGAAGCACAAAAATGGACAAAATGCTGGGTTAGCATGCTGGCTACATTAAGTTAATCCCTTCCCAGCTGCAAGACTTTACCTTCACTTCACATGTCAGCCTCTGCTCTGAACAGCAGTTCTCTTCCTCCACTTGCTGTAATTCACAGACTTGCTGAGTGGATGTTCTGTCCCATTATCTAGGTCATTAACAAAGGCATTAAACAATACAACCTCCTGTATTAATATCTGAGGGAAATTGCTTGTCAGATACTGCTGCTTAGACTCTGGGCCAGCAATCTAATCTTTACATCTACTGGAAAGGTGTTCCACCCACCTTATTGTCCTTTTAGCTAGTGTCTCCAGCTTGGCTAAAATAGCTGTAGGAGATCTTGCTGATGGTCTTGCTCAAGCCAAGACATATAACATCAACTGCTCCATCTCCATCCCTGTGCACAAAACTAGTCATCCCTCTGAATAAAAAACAACAACAGACTGGATTGGGCAGACACAATCTGACTTTGATAAATCCAGTTCACTATATTCAGTCACCTTCTTGTCCTTCCTGTCCCTTGATAAACACTGAAAAAACCCACATGTACCTATTTAAGAGATGTTAAGTAGCAGCAATTATGAAAAAAAAAAAACAATTAAAATACACAGTTCTGTTACACTAATGGTTATATACTATTTAAAAATAATAATTTCTACTTATTTGTGGCAGACAGAAGCAAACGATTTCTCATGCATTTAATATTCAGCATGCAGAATTCATCACGAGTATTGAGGTTCAGAAAGTAAAAAAATCCAATCAATATGACATTCTTAATGTACAATGAAACGCAATTTAAATAATCATTCCTAATTAAGATTTGGTCACGAGTCCTCATCTATTTTTGACAATACAAAATTGTAATAAAATCAGCCTTTTAAATATCTTTCCAGAAACTGCAGAATTGTGGGATTTTTTTTTTCATATCTTAAAACAAATAAATAATTTTAGTGTTGGCTGGGTTTTTTAGAAACCCTGCCTTTCCAGCCTTTGATGAATGACCTCTACAATATATAATATTTAATGAAAACATGTCACATATTAATCAGTGTCTGTAGGTATTCACTTTTTTTAGCCTATGATAAAACATATAGGCATCAGGAATGTAGCACAAACAGCATTTGGATAAGATCCAAGAGGAACAGATGGATTGCAACAGCACAAACTTATTCATAAAAATAAGAAAGAAAACCATATGATAATATTTTATCTGCAAAGATTTTGCAGACATAATGGAAACACCTGTGCATCTTACATACTTCATTATTTCTATTGCTATTGCATTAATCAGACTATTTCTTAAAACAATTAAAATGTATTTTGAGTTTATTACTTGACCTTATTATGCCAAACACTGGCTTCTTAAGACACAGAAACAAGTATGTTCTATATTGTTAGGAAATCAGATTCCATTTAGAATTATGATCTTGTGTGGTGGGCTGTCCACAGATACACTGTTTCACGCTTCAAATTATGAACTGAACAAAGACTGACTGAGTCACCACATAGAATGCTTTGAAAGAAAACACTGCAATATGCTGGGGGTTGTTTTGCAGTTAATGCTTTTCCTCCTGGATTTCATTATCTTTATTTGAGGATTTTTAAATCAACAGCCTAAAGCTACTTTAAAGAATATTTAAATGATCACTCCACCTATATCCAGGAAACTGTTGTTCTCTGATACCTGTTACAGATCAAGCTGAAAACTCTGAACCATCCTGCTTCCAGCACACTGAACATCTATCCTTTCAGGACATGCCTCCTTCAGCCCTTCCTCCCTTATTTGCATTAGGTAAGTGTTAAGCATAAGATTTACTATGCTAGCATTATAATATTACACATCTTATAACATGTTTTAGCCATTCTTCTTACATGTGGTCACATGGTAGGAAACTTCATGGCTTCACAAGAGTCAGGCTTTCTGCCCTAAGGCTTTGGTCTTAATGGATTTATTTTTTGTTACTATACCCTGAATTATTTATAATGTCTCATTATAATTGCAAAAATAATTGCCTTTGAGGTAGCTATGAGACATAGTGACAATACTACTAAATTTGAGATACTGGGGCAAGTGGATGGTCTAAATATAACCTCAAGTATACTTTTACCTAATTATTAGAGAATTGACACCAGGACTTTACCCTCATGGCAGTCTGTTCCTGAGCGTGGTGTTAATTTTTGCTTCAGAATGCTCTGGAGAAATGCCAGAACAGCTGTATCTGTTACAACTGGTTTTACAAATGTCATATTATGGTGATCAAAATGAGAAAAATTGCTGGAAATTTGTTATGTTCTTACACCAACAGTAACTAATAACTGTCAAAATAACATTTTTTTATGAGAGTGAGAAAAATGAATAAACAGAAGAAATAATCATTAAATTATGAAGACACATACTACAGCAGGTTTTTGGCAGAACAAATCTTTCTTTTTAAAATTCTTATTTTCTATTTCCTTTCCTATTTACAATATTTTTAAACACATTGATAAGAGAATTAATGGTAGTAAATAAAAGAGTCTGCTAGGTGTTTGGGGATTCTCTGGCAGGAAAAGGAGGTATTTTAGGAATTTGCTCCCTGTTGAAAACTAAACATGTTTATCTCTCCCATACACCCTGCTTTATCACCTCATGTATCACTTGCATTCTCATCTTCTACCCACAAGCTTATATTCTTGCAACTGATTCTTCTCCTTCAAAAAAGAAAAAAAAAAAAAAAAGCCATTGTCATGATCTATGGCTTCTGTCACAGCGTAACTCTAGCTGGCAACTAAGCACCACGCAGCAGCTTGCTCACTCCTCACGCCAGCAGAACAGGAAGAAAAGAATTGGAAAGGTCAAAGTGAAAAAAAATTGAAAGGTTTCTTATCTGGGGTGCTGTAGGAATCATCTCCTAAATGTAAATCACAAAGATCAGATCATCGTGAATGACCCACCTGATGCGTCAGCTCTCCCCACTGAGATAGCCCACCAGTTACTCTCTGTAACATATGCTCAGCAGTGCTGTGCATTTTGGGGTTATGATTCTTCCTTAAACTCTAATGCTGAAGATTCCAGTTACCAAGATCAAGGTGCCTTCATGGATCGTCAGAAGGGGGCTTGTCTTATAACAATATGAAAGACCTGTCAAGTTTTACAAGCTGCCACTCCTTGGAAAAAGTTTCCTTACAGCATCATCAAATCCATGAAATCACAGAAGACACCTTTCAAGGACTGTCCTCCCCTCATACCCTCAACTTCAGTAGAAATCAGCTTTACCTAAATTTCAATGAACTCATTTCTGTTCCTACCAAAGGATTAACTGGACAAACCTGGGAGGGTTGAGATATAGACTTGTTCTCCTGGCTTCCAGGAGGACCATGGGCAAAACAAGTTTTGTTCCATGTGTTGTGTAGTTTAGTATCATTACACCTTTTGCCTTGCATAATTCCCTGTTTCATACAGTTGATTCAACATGCAGTGTCTAATATGAACTTTGTATCCACTGCTTTACCTGACAGTGTAAAAAAGATTCATGCCATTAGATGACTATTGTAAAAATTGTATAAAACTTCTTTATCTTTCTTGAAACCCTTTTTTTTCTTTCCTCTCTTTTTCCCTCTTATCTTTGTTGAAGCTGTGGGATGGTGTGGGAATTGTCTCCTGAATGTAAATCACCTTGTGAATGTGATGATTACATTAAGAACATGAGAAGTGTCTCAACAAAAATAAGATCATCATGAACAACTCACCTGATGTGTCAGCTCTGCCCACTGAGATATCACACCTGGAATTCACATAGGCATTGTAACGTGACTAGGGCGTAGGCCAGGTGGAGCTATGATGAATGAAACAGGAACCGTAGAAAATCCTTAAACTATGCCAGCTTACTGGGGGAATTGCACCTGGGACATCTCAGGCTGGAGGCAGCAGCCCAGAAACATTTTACCCCCTTCCCCCAAAGAAGGACCATGGAGTGGTGATTATCTCTCCTGCTCTCTTTTTCTCTGTCCCTTTTCTTTTCCTTCTTTCTCTGTTTTATTTCTAAGTAATAAATAGTCTCGTCTTGATATATGACCTCGTTTGTGTCTTAATTTCACTCATGGGAACAGTCAAAAGAACCACATCTCCTTCCTGACTTCCAGATTGAGACAGGGAAATTAAGAAGATTGTGGCCAAGAGGGATGGGAAACTACTGGAGAGAGTCTAAGAGAGGATCACTAAAATGATTAGGGGTCTGAAGCATCTCTCTTACAAGGAGAAGCTGAGAGACTTGGTGCTCTTTAGCCTGGAAAAGAAAACTGGAATGGGATCTTATTAATGTATATAAGTATCTAGAGGGCAGAAGTCAAAAGGATGGGGCTGGGATTTTTTTCAGTAATGTCCAGTGAGAGCACAAGGTGCAACAAATGTAAACTAGGACAGAGGAGGTTTCACTTGAACTAAAGGAGAAATACTTTTCCTTTGAGGGTGACAGAGAACTGGAACAGGCTACCCAGAGACATTGTGGAGGCTCCTCCTCTGGAGACTTTCAAAACCCACTTGTATGCAACCTGATCTAGCTGAACTTGCTCTGGCAGAGGAGTTGGACTAGATGATTTCCAGATGTCCCTTCTAACTCCTATCGTTCTGTACTTCTATGATGCTGTAATAATAAAACTGAAATAATAATAATAACAATAATAAACACAACAAAAAAATCAAATAGAAAAATAAACCCTGAGAAAGACAAGTAATGCACATGAAAGCAATTGCTCACCACCAACAAACCAATTCCTAGAAAGTCCCCAAGCAGCAGCCTCCTGTCAACCTTCCTCCTAGTTTTATTGCAGAAGAAGAAGTTATATGGTATGGAATATCCCTTTGGCCAGTTGGGGCCAGCTGTCCCAGCTGTGTCCCCTCCCAGTCTCTGGTACACCTCCAGCCTACTTGCTGATGCGGTATTTGAGAAACAGAGAAGGCCTTGATTATGCACAAGCACTGCTGAGCAATAACAAAAACATCTCTGTATTATCAACACCGTTTTCTGCACATACTAGCACATTTTCTAGCCCCATATTAGAAAATATGTAAAAAAATCAACTCTACTGCAGCCGAACCTAGCACTGCTTTCCTGATTTTTCTCCAATAATCAGAAAGGTCTGAATTGATCTCCTACTGCTGCATATTTCTTATGTCACACATAAACTATTTTGAACCATGGCTGCAAGAAAGGAGAAAAAAAAGATTTTTAGGAAATACAAATAGTTGTGGGAACCCAGGCAGGAATAAGTAGTAGTGCAAAGAACAATTAAAGATGGCACTGTCTAGGAAATGCTTGTTTCACACAATTTCTACTGAAAAGAAGCATGGTGTACTCTATTGCCAAGTTGTTTGTTTGTTTGTTTTTGAATGGTTGGTTGGTTTTGTTTGCTTGCTTGGTTGGTTGTTTCTGATTTTGGTTTTGATTGGGCTTTTTTGTTTTGTTTTTTTTTTGTTTGTTTTTTTTTTTTTTTTTTTTTTTTGAGGAAAGGATAAAAAAAAGCCAAAACCAGAGTCAAGAAGTTGGATGAATGATGAACTTCTGGGACCTACCATAAAGCATCAAAGTACTCAGATACTAACAGTATGTATCAGTGTTGTGAGGTCAAACATAGGTAGGACAGGGAAGAGAAAATAATTCCACCTTTAGAAGTGTGACGTCTTGCTTTCCTCAAAAGATGTGTTTATCGATGATTTGGATGAGGATATTGAGTGAACCCTCAGGAGTTTGCACATGATGCTAAGTTGGGAGGGAGTGTTGATCTAGATGAGGGTAGGAAAGTTCTCCAGAGGGATAATTTAGTCTGGAGAACAGAAGGCTAAGGGGAGATCTTATTGCACTCTACAAGTACCTGAAATGAGGCTGTAGTGAGGTGAGTGTTGATTTCTTCTCCCTAGAAACAAGTGATAGGATGAGAGGAAATGGTCCTCAAGTTGTACCAGGAGAGGTTTAGACTGGATATTAGAAGAAAACATTTTCACTGAAAGGGTTATCAAACACTGGAATAGGCTCCTCTGGAGTGGTGGTTGAATCATCATTCCTTGAGTTCTTTAAAAAATACATACATATGGTGCTAAGGGACATGGTTTAGCACCAGACTTGATAGAGTAAAATAATCATCTTAAAGAACTTTCCCAACTGAAACCATTCTCTGATTCTATATCTTCATGTTAGTAATTTACATTTGTCTTACCTGAATACAGTAGATAAGAAAGCAAAAGTTATTTTGTATATTCCTACTGAAATGTTTATTTCTTCTTTTGAAAATAAATAAACAAATTAATTAATCATCTGCAAATGCTAGCATGATCACACTTAAAAATATACAAAGAGAAGAAAGTGACACAGTCATTCCTCTTCTCCATAGATAAAAAATGAGAAATTATCATCAAAGATGACTCAGAACTCAGCATGATGTAAAATTCACTGAGTACTTTCAGTGATAAAAGACAATATCCTAAAGTAACTCAGTACATGGATAACTTCTGCAAGTTTTATATTGTTTCCTTTTGAAACCATTACAAAGAAATCAAGGCGTAGTGTTGAATTGGTTTTTTTTAGGTTGTTCTCTATTGCTTGAGATTGTAAGAAGACTTAGTTTATCTTAAGTAAATCTAAGATTCAAAAATAAGCTTATAAAGGCATTAAGGAGAAAACAGAGTAAACTAATAAGTTATATAAATTAAAATTAATTTCCTTTTAAAGAAAAAGTACCTCAGCTGATAAAGTTGAAAAACAATTGAAATACAATGACATTTATTTGTTTAGGACTTTTAAAAACAACTCAAACACAAAAGAGTAGTTCAGATTACAGTAACTTTGCTATGTATAAAAATAAGAAAAAGATAAAAGGTACTGTAAAGAAGAAAAGACCTAAGACTATCCTGTCTCTTTGAGCTTGTAGAGGCAACTTGCTACTTAGATAAAAAGTGTTATTTTTATACTCATAATCTAATCCTGAGTTGAGATGAAACTTCAAATGTTCAAAAGAAACAAAGCAAAACAAAACAGAATAAAAAAGCCCTTATCAAACATGCATTTTAGTAGTTTAAACACATCTCTATACATCCAGAATGCTTGGGGTTTTTTTTTACACCTCTTTGTTACCTGAAAAAAAAAAAAGAAGAGACAACCTCTTGGTTTTCTTCAGATCTTAACCCCAAATATGCTAGAACTCTAGCAATAATCCCATAGTTTAGAACAGTTAGAGGGAGAAACCACAGAACTGCTCCACTAATACCATAGCATAAAATGTAAAAGGAGGGAAATTAAGCACATAGCATAAAAGAATACATCTTAGTTTATGATATACTCGTGTAATTTATTTTCGAGTTATCTGAATATTTTAATGTGTACTGTGAATGAGCTTTTCCAGGAAAGAATAGAAACAAGCTCAACTACTCAGCCTAGGAGAAACAACATAAGAATTTGAACGAATCAGTAAAATAGGTAGACAACTTGACTATTAGGAGAAAATTTACATTTTAGCATGTTCTTCTGAAAAAAATAATAGTACAAGGACAGTTCTTAAACAGCAGTTTAAAGTTTAGTAACACAGAGGGAACTCAAAACAGTAAAGCATCAGAGAATAAGCCAAAACTGTAGAGAAAGAATTTCAATTCGTGTCCTAAATAGCTTATCTGCAAACATTCTTTACATTCATGTAATATGGCTTTCCATATGTTGTTTCAATCATTTATCTAAGATTTTTTAAACTTCTGATCTGAAGAATGTAACTCCTCATTAATATAACTTCTGAAAAAATAAGTTGATTGAATGGGGCCTGCAGCAGCAGATCCGACCTTCACCTGGGATAAATAGAGCATCGTTCTCCTGCTTTTTGTACAAACATGCCCACAAAAACCAGGGGACAGGTAGATAGTCTCTTGGAAAAGTAAGACTTCTGATAGCTTTGGGCAGCCTAAAATGATGATTCAAGGGGAAAAAACTAATACTTTTTCAAAGTCTTAATTACTAGGGAGCAGCAAGAGCAGGGTTGATGATGAGGCCAGAAATGAAATATGGCTCCTGATGAGGGGAGACTGGGGCTAGAGAGTGTCCCAGATGGAGCTGCTCAGTGCAGCCATGCAGATCTGACAGTGCCATAATGGATCTGACTTTAAATATCTACAATTCCTGCTATTTCATGTGAATAAATGAGCAGATCTAAACCTGTAGTATCTTAGAAAAATTTTTACAAGTTCTTTAAACCTAATTTTTCAGCTCATTCTGCTGTAGTTCGAAAGAGCGTACGTCCAATAACACAATCTGCATTAAAAACTGTATTGAATGTTTTGGGAATTTGAAGTGCAGGCAGAGCAGAGGTTACTCTGGAACCCAGTAGGAAGCATCAGGTGGTGGGGGTCCTCCTCCACACCACAGGGGAGAGGACATCACAGTCCAGGATGGGGGCTCCTGGTAAATTTCTTGTGAGAAGTTTGTGAAGTTCTTTTGACTCTCTTGTCTTAGAAGAAGCAACCAGCATTTTGGCAAATGTCTTGAGTGCTATAGCTTCTGATGTACAACTTCATGCAGTGAAATTAATTAGCACCATCCTCATAGCTATCCTACATCCCTACTGTACCCCCGTAACACACCATGAACACCCTGCCAGGCTTCTTGCTGTAGTAAAAGCTAAACTAGTTCAGAAACCCATTCAACTGCTCACTTTATATCATTGTATTTTAATTATTTCTTTTGAAAACTCCACCAGAAAAAGGATCTGAACACTTTCAGCATTGAATTTAAAGCTAAAATTAAGCCAATGAATCAGGCTGTGGGAAGTTGGAAGCTAATATTCTAAAAGTATTTTCCACAGAACCCAACAAAATTGAAAACTGCACATTTATTTTGAGTGCTTACACATAGTACATGGGTATTTTTCCTCTCAAATTATGACTTGCTTCAGCTTAGGGTAAGAATCTTGTTCCATTTTCTGCTACAAGTAGAAAATTCCCCTACCCTTTAATGTTACTATAATAAACTTTAACAAAAATATTCACTAGTATCAAAAAGACCTAAAGCAAATATATGTTCAGCATTGAAAAACATTTCTTATATATATAATGAATGTATTTGGTTAATGGTAAGGCCATAGTTTACTCTTTCTGCCATACAATATACAAATCTATAGGAATAATGTCAATATGAACAGTCTAGTTTCCATCAGACATATTAAGGTAATTCCACTGATTATCATATCTGTTATTTTAGCATTTCAGTGATTTAAATCACCGTAGATTGGAATCACTTTAGGCATCTGTAACCAAACATGTGTTTTCTTCCACCTTTTTTAACGGACAACATAATTTGGGGAACTTTATTCTTATGCCAGGTATTTCATTTTACACCAAGAGCATGGCAGAGGGATTGCAGAACAGTAAATACCTTCAGTAGTCCTGGTTTCAAAGTCAATAGGAATAGTTATCTTTTAGTGAACACCAGGATGAGTCCTACATTTAAATACAAACTAAACAGGATTAAGCCACATCACTCAAAATGACTGACTGCAGTGTAATGGACAACTCTCTGACAATACTGAACCTTTAGCTCTCAGCCCACATTACAGAAAGGGACAATCTGAACAATACTTTATGGTTCAATACAAAATCAATATCTTGCTTGGCATTTTCAATATAGTCTCCTGTGTATGTTATTAACCCTAATAGTAATGGGCTTTTTGGTTTTGTTATTTCAAAGATGGAGAAGGAATGTTTTATTTAAAACAGCAAGCCTCACATCTCAGAATTATTAGCTGACACTAGAGCCACTTGAGTCTCTCCAGTAAGAGTGCAAGGGAACTGAAATCTGACAACTGAGAAAAAGCACCATACATTGGTACAGGTCTGTACTACTGATGAGAGGGTAATATAATATGTCCTGTAAAATAAACCAAGTGTGAAGAGACTTAGAACTTATTGTTTAGTTATAAAGAAGAAAAAAAATCTAAGTTAAGACATGAAAAAAAGTTTACCGCCATGGAAGACTAGTAAGAGCAAAGTAAGAAAAACTTTCACAGTTTGTTATTGATGTTGTTTTATCAGTTATCCTCTGTATTTGGTTTCTGACAGTTAAGTATTTAGTTTTGGAGAAGTTCTCCCAAGTCATCACAATTTTAACATCTCAGATACTGTAAATGAGAAGTCTGTAAATTTCAACAGATTTGTATGTGAAGACACAATATAGTTTGCTAATGACAACTTTTGTCACTTGCAGATATGGCTGAAAAATTGGAATGAATAGTGGAATGTCATCCAGAGATCCAGGCACAGACAGAGGGGCTGACATTACAAAGTAACTAACATGGGTCTCTAATTTTCAAGTAAAGAACTGGAGATAACTATATTTCTTGTTTCATTTTTCCATGCTCCTATAATGATTTTTCACTGTTTATTATTTTTGTTCATTCTTATTCATTTTAATATTGAAAAAGGAATGTAATAAAAGCGTTTCAAGATTAAATTCCTGAAATTAAGAATTATAAAACCAAATGAAAAATAAATAAGTAATTTTCATTTTTTTAGGAAGAAACGAATTAATGGCAGACACATCACCATTTTCTACCATTTTTAGATACGTAAACTCATTCTAGGAGACTGTCAATATCAGAGGCAATACTTCAGTAAGCACCAGTAACTGCGATAAATCTATTTACTCACTCTTCTTTTAAGAAGTATTTGTTTTGGTTTGGTTTTATTAATGATTGCTGAGAAGGAAAAGAAAGCAGCATTTGGCAAACCTTGTTGCTTATACAATCTTAGAATTCGAACTGGAAAAATGCTAATCTATTACAAAATAAAATTGAAGCATTTAAACTCCGCTTTAGCCTTCCTACTTACATAGAAGTTTTGAGAAGAGTAGAAAGACTAAACATCTCAAAAAATTGTAGAAGCTTCAGGAAATTCATACTGCATTTAGCACTTCATGAGTCAGGTTGAAGAGGTCAAGGGATGGAGGAGACCTTGGAATGGTCAAGGGATGGAGGAGACCTTAAAAAAACAAGCACTGCCACTAAGTTGATTCTTGTGTTCTGCAAAGAAGAAAGTAAGATTAGAAAATTAAAAGTATGTTTCATAATTTACTCAGTTTCTGTTCACATTTCCTGCAAGCCAACAGTCTGCTGGCAACATGTTGACATGCCAGTACTTATCAGTCACATAGAGGTCAGTGACCACTGGAGGCATATCCTGCCCTTCCCGCCAATCACTTTTGCAAAAATTAGACAAGATAAGAGGGTACCTTTCATAAACAATATAGACATAGCACAAATAGAGTTGGGAAGGTTTTTTTATGGAAATATGGCATTTAAAAGAGTAATCACATCAAAAGTCATATTTGATAGACAGGTCTTCACTTTTTCACTTTGTGGAGCTCTGTCAGCAAAATAATTACTGGAAATCTGTTCAGATGGCCAACACTGGCACCAAAAATATCTGAATGCCTAAAAAAATTATTACTCTAAGTAAAATGTAAATTAATAATTTATTTTTTAATACTTTATGTTATTATTTTTAGATTTTGATGCATGTTACCATTCCAAAGGTCATACATCTGTATCACTGGGGAAGATTCCAGAATATATGATTTCCTGGTAAGGAAAGAGAAGTTTCATGGTGTGTTTATCTCTGCTAAATTATTAAATCAGGGAAAAAATATAATGAAATTATTTGCTCATTATAAAACATGAGGTAAGAGAAGGAGAGGGAGTAGATGCTCCAGTTGCCAGAGCAGAGACCCCCCTCAAAAACCCCCTAGAGAGGGTGGTGCTAGAGCAGATATCTGCACTGAAGCCCATGGAGGGTACTATACAAGGGCAGGTGGATATTTCCTGAGAGAATCTGAATTCCATGGGAAAAACCCATTCTACATCAAGGGCAAAATATGAAGAAAAAGAGACGGCAGAGAAAAATAGGTATGATCTGACCACATCAACATTTCCCATTTTCTGCCTTTGCTCAAGGGAAGGAGGTAGAGGAGTTGGGAATGAAGGACTGAAGCTGAGCTTGGGAAAGGAGGAGGGACTAAGGGAAAGGTGTTTTAGGTTTTGTCTTTATGGTCCACCATCCAAATCTATTCTAATTGGTAATAAATTAAATTAATTTTTCCCAAATTGAGTCTGGTTTGCCCATGACAGCAACTGGTACTTCATCTTGCTCTATTTTTCTCAGCAAGCAATCTTTCCTCTGATTTTCTCCTCATGTTCTGGTAAGTATGAGAGAGCAGATAACTTTTTTTGTTGTTGTTAGAAATTGCAGAGAAAACAAAGCAGTCTCAGTTAATCTAATTACAATATGATTGAAAAATAAATTTGTATTTTAAGACAGGATTAAGATATTTAATATCAACAGCACACAAGAATACGAAATCTTTGGATGAGACTCAAAACAAAATAAAATCATTGTGAATGAATGATTAATGCTATCTAAAATGGAAAAGATTAAACCCTTATGTAAACCTAGTATTTCTTTGAGAATTTATCATTTTTCCACTAATAAATGTTTTGCCAGACTTAGAGAAAGAAACCCCATTTTTTGGAATATCTGTATAGAGATTGAAATGGTGAGATTCTGAACGATATTTCAAAGGTGTATTAAATATAGAGAAGCTAAGGGAATTTGTAGCTTTACTTTGAGCAGATGTTCAGTTTCTTTTGGCTTGTCACCAATTATTCCCAGGCTTAAAAGTGCCACACCTGAAGCCAAATCTCAAACTCTTAAAGCCAAGTATTATCCAAACCAGTCTTTCATCAGTAAACATCAACAAGAGAAGGCTGTACTGCATGCAGATTTTACAGGCACAACTGTCTTATTTTTCACTAGGCCTTCCTAATGTTTTATAGTCTTTGATGTGGTTTGTTCCTTTGACACAGTATTCTAAAAAGTACTAAAATCTATGCTAATAAATATAAAATTTTTGGAGAATCAATGTTTTGTTAAAGTTAGCTTCCATCTTTTAAAGATTAATATGAAATTATTTTATTTTACTAAAGATGGGTTGTAAAATCTGAACATATTTTACCTAATCATATAGAAAATTATGTCAGTAATTTCTACTCAATTCATACAGCCTTTTCCTAGATCATTGCTTCTTCTGTTCCACGACTGCATTCAGTTACTGAAAACAGTTTCTCTGAAACCTGTCTGGTCAGCAGCAGAAAGAGAGAGATCTCTGTGTATGGCGGGTTTCCTGCAGTTTTCCCTTGATAGGGACATGAAGTGTGACATGATTTAGCACCAGACTTGGTAGAGTTAGAAAATGGTTGGACTGGATGATTTTAAAGGTTGTTTCAAACCCAAATGATTCTATTCTATGTTCCAACAAACATTTTGGCCAAGAACCCTAATTATCTCAGAAAAGGTAACCCTTCATCAACAGCTCTATATAGCCATTATCAATATGGATCTAGCAAACAAAATAATTTACAGACGTGAGAAAATAACACGTTTCTATTAAAAACTAGATTGATTTCATGAAGAGGAAAATAACATTAAGGCTACAAACTACTGTAAATCTAAACCTCAAATGATTCAAAACTGTTGGAATATTCTTGAAGAAAATACTGCTAGTACCTTTTTTCAAACAAAGGATAATTTCAGAATAAACAACAACAACCAACAACAAAAACAGAAGGGAAGGAAGCTGAAACAGTTTTGTGCAGTAACATCCAAGTTTTCTTGGGAAATCTCTCGTTTAAATACTATAAAGACCACATGGCTTCCAGATTTTAACAGAAAGACTTAATTAAACACAACACAGAAGACAAGCTGGCTAGTGTTTTAGTCAGGTCTCATTAAAAATCTAAGAATATTATCATAAAAATATATTGGAAGCCTACAGGCAGTTGTTGAGTATCTTCACCTACTTGTTGAACCTTTATTTCACTTCCTGATTATGTTTAAAAAAAAAAAACACCCAACAAACAAAAAAAAACCCCAAAGTTCTGAGAATTCAACCACCATGATTATTTTCTTATTTTGACATTGATATTACATGTTACATAAAAAATTAAGATAGATTTTGACTTCTATGCCTAAATATTAAACTGATAAGAAGAAAGGTAGAAAAAGAAAAGGGGATATTTGGAATAACTTACTTTCATTACAAATACTTCATGATATTGTTGCACTTGATCTTTCTGAAGAACATCTGAAATATAATTGGGTAACTCTGTCTTTAAAGAAGAAGTAACATCACTGGTAATTGTAGTTACTTGCTCCTTCAAGGAAAGAAAAAAAACTTTAAAAAAAATTATTTTATCTTTTTTTTTTTTTTTGAGGTTTGGCTGCTTTTAGTAGCTATGATGGAGAAATTTTTAAAGTTATTGTTTTTCCACTTCAAATACCATACAAACCATAAAGAAAAAAAGAAAATGACTAAACACTCATGCTTTACAATGACAGTTTAGTTACTGAGAAAGGTAAAAATGTTCAGTTAGAGTATAAGCCTATGTATGATATACAAGTGTGGTTGCATATATGTGACTCTCTTATGTAGAGTTACCTAATTTAGAGAGGCGGAATCCAACATTTGTTCTTTTGAATTCAAAGGAGCATATAAAAAGACTATTCAAAACACTTTTGTAAGAGTTGTAATTGTCAGTTTTGTATTTATCCTCATTTAATTCCTTTTTGCAAACTTGCAGAGAAAATCTAATATTCTACATTTTAGAACAGCAAATACGTTGAAGTTTTAAATGCCAGATACTACACTGCACTTTTTTTTTTTTTTTTTTTTTTTGCAAAGACTTTAACAGTGGCTCAAGGAAAAACACAATAACCAGCTAATGAAACGGTTGATGTTAAAGAGGTGAGGAACCTTAATATTCTGGTGTATTTGCCTTTGAATAGGATAAATTAGTCTGCCATCTAATAAAAATATTTTAACCCTTTGAATATCAGATATTTTCAGAGGTTAGAGATGCTCAAATGTACACATTAAAGCATATTCTAGAGCCATTTACAGGGTCAAATTCTTCTCTTAACTTCTAATATGTACTCAAAAGTTACATAAGAGTAGTAATTGGCATAGTATATCATGATAGCTTCTTTCCCAAATATTTCCATTGTAATCAAGATACTACAAAGAAATATCTTCCACATAAGTCATCAAACACTACATTTAAGATCATTTCCCATTATTCATCTAAACTGACTATCAGAGTGACCTACTATGAGGTTATGATGTCATCACTGTTTTCAGGCTGCTATGCATTCAGGTACTGCCATCACATTTGACATCATAATGTTCAACGAGATTATTTATGAGAAATGGGATAATTTCTTGTCAGTCCCTCTCAAAGGAATACTGAAATCCACATGAATCACAGGTACAAGGATTGCTGGTCCAAGATACATTTTCAAGATCACAGCCTACCTATTCTAGGTGACACAAATTTGGAAGAATGTATGAAACATGCTATTCAAGACAAACTGAACAAAAATTCCAAGAATTTGGAACAGTGTATATGAGCAAGTCTAATATTTCAGTTTCAAAATGTAATTTAAAAACAGACTTTCTAGACAGAGTAAGATTCTACCTGCAAATCATTACTCTAGTGAAAGCTGATGTGAAAATTTGTAAGTTTATGAATAGGGAACAAGTACAATGACATACTGATGCTTCCAAACACATTTTTTTTCTTCTTCCTGCTCACAAACAAAAGACAAATCCATCAGATACCAACTCCTACCAACTCTCCTTATTAAATAATATCCTCAGCATTTAATACTCACATGCTTAGGTACACTGATGAAACAGTTCCTTAGATGTATAAATGGGCCTACAAATTTATGATCTACTAACAGAAATAAGGTTTTGTACATTTAAGGTAACTATCATTTAACAGGAGGATTTTAATTTTGCTCTAATTTTCTATATGAGGAACACTATACAAGAAGAAATGTACCAAAATTTATCCACCATTGTGCATGCTGTCTTTGAAGGAATATTCCACATGTACAGTTTATTACTTAAATTTTAAGATCTGAGATTCCATCTGGAATTCAGACACTACCAAGAAGAAGGCCTCTGTTATGCATTGCTCAAAATGGATCCCTAATAGTTATTTTTTGCAGTAAGCTTTCTTTGTTTGTCATATGTGTACCACTACCCTTTTTACAGAAGTTTACCACTCTAGGATACGGCAGTCTAACAGATAAAGTACTTTATCTCATGTTCTGTGCTTTTCATTAAATATATTTTTATTCTTCTTAAAACCCTATATATAGAAACTGAGATCCATCTGTATATGCTCTACTTCCCTGGCTGACACATCAAGAGAAGTTATGCCATAAATCATTGCATCAATCTCTTCAGGATATTATTGCATGACTTAATACATCATGACATGACTATTAAGAACCAGATGCAGTGCTTCATAATACCACAAGTCAGTGAATAGTACAAGAAAAGACAGTTCACCTTCTACTATGATCAGAGAACTATTCCTTATGAATCAATTAGCCCCCAGACTGTTGCAAAGGCCATAGAAGTAGCAGCCTTCGAGGCATGCTTGCATGGGCACATGTGTAACCAAGCTTCTGCTATGTGGTAATAAAAGATTCCACAACATTTTTCTTTTCCTCTTCAACTGCTATGAATGTTGAATTCAAAATTCTCATGTATAAATAGCAGATTATTTCTTATGCAATCATACACAGTAGTGTTCACCTAATGAAATTTCTTTAATGAAATTCATAAGTTTATTAGTAGTTGACATCTGTTCCACTTTCATTGCTCATGTCTTTTAGATTCATAGCTTTCATACTATCACAGATGATCAGTAAGCCAATCAGAGAACTGCCTGTAGAGATCTTGCAAAAAAACCCCAAATTGCCCTGCTTAATGACAAAGTGAATGCTCTAGTATCTAATACTGCTTACAAAAAGGAAAAAGAGAGAGGGAAAATTAAAAGTAAAAGGGAAAGAAGATAAAAAAAGACCGATTTAATATAGGGAGATAGCCAGTGGGAAAAGCTACACAAATTATGGTGAAGAAACAAAAGGACTTGTTCAGGAGATCATGCAAACACCGGAAGATTTCCCTGAAGAAAAAAAAACAACCAAACTTCTGTGCAGGGGTAGCCAAGTTGTAACTCACAGACAGTTCAGATGACTTGCCAGCTGTACAGATTGAGGCCCCACACAATCCTGTTCTGAGTTCAAAAGCAAGGTGCATGCATATAAAAGCAATTAAGTACAAAAATATTTACCTTGCACAGAAGCAAGATACTACTTGCCAGCTGACATGCCTGTCTGTTTCACAGTGTTCTCTTTAACAATTTCTCAAAAAAATTCAAGCATTTCCAGGACCTTTTCTGTGCAGAGCTTGTTTCTGTCATCAGTGATATATAGTATAAGACACAGGTTAAGAGGATAGGCAACATAAGAAATAAAACTCAGGAGAAATATATTCAGATAACAAAATGGCATATATGGGTTTCAGAAAAATTATACAATATTATAGTTCTAACACAGTTAAAAAAAAAAAACACACAGAAATGCTGGTTGATCTTTGGGATTTTATCTCCCAATAACTGCAAGGCTGGAGGGGGGAAGTAGACAGTGTATAGACATTTAGAAACTGAAGACTAATTAAAAATTAAAATTCATAAATACCAGGTTCCATACATAATTAAAATACAGGGAATTAAAAAGGAAATCAAACACTTTCTTAATCCAACTCAGCGCAGGTTAAAACAAACAAACCAAAACAAAACAAAAAACCAAAAACGCATGAACAAACTATCAAACAGAAAAAACTGTGCTAGACCAGTTCATCGCAGCCCTGCCTGGACTCCTTTTAGAGTGATATCATCATTGCTGCTCCAGAAAGAGGATTGTCCTTCTTGGGATCAGCTGTTGTCACTGTGCTCTTACCCTACTTTCTCTCTCTGTCCAGTTTCACAACAAGATCAAAGACAGCAGAGACTAAAAATAGAGCAGTACTTCTGCAAAGTTAAGATTCAATACCAACAGTCATTTCATTTGAGAAGAGAAAGGTGTATAGCTACTTATTCCCCACTGAGTTCCACAACCCTACCTGTCCTGCTCAGAGCTGAATTTAGAGCTACTTGAAACTCTAGCCTTTCAAAACTATAGTTAATATCTCTTTAGCTTTTTTCCTCTTATTTCCCCAAATATAGGGAACTGAGTTTTACCTACTCTATTGAGAAGCTTTGAACCCTCTCTGACTGGCATGGATCACTGCCAGAAATGAGTGACTGGACTAAATGTGCCAGTCTTCTGAAAATAATAACTGAGATGGCCAACCTGCAGATTTTGAAGTTATAAGGAAAGAATAGTACCATCAAAATGTGTTGGGCAAACTGGAGTTAGGTTGTCTTACTCAGGACAACATACACTTAAGTTTTGAAAACTCCAAGAACGTATATTCCCCATCTCCAAAAAGTCTATTCCAGTTCTTAATGTCCTTTGTCCCAACTTGTGAACATTACATTATAGCCTCTCACTGTTCACCTCTAACCATCTCCCCTATGTGTTAGATAGTGAAAGGCTGTCAAACTGGGCACCCCAAACCTTCTCTTCTCAGGAGAAAAAGCCTGGGTCCAGATTTAGTAACCTTCTGCAATCAAATATAGGTCATTAGCATAATCTCAGCCAACCCAAAAATGTCAGGTCTTGAAAGGTCCGGTGCCTAGTCCATCTAATGCAAAAAGTAAACCAATTTTCTTAATTACCTCATGGGAAAAATCAAAGTATCATGGGAAAACTCAAAGTATCATAAGAAAAATCAAAAACCTTTGTATGTAACGAATGAAGAGAGCAGAAAATAAATTTTAGCTTTCTCTGTTCCTGCAACATATTTTTCTCTGTTTTTTTAAGTTCTGTATTTTTCAAATAGCAGACAGAACAGACATCTCTCTACATTAGTGAGGAAGAAAAATAAAGCAAGCCAAGGTACTCTCTAGACAGAGGCAATTTTCACTTGACTTTTAAGTCTCATCTTCAAATCCTATCAGCAGTAGAACAATAATCATTAGCTTTGCTTGTTGGTTTTGTTGGTTTGTTGTTTTGTTTTTTTGTTTGGTTGTTTGTTTGTTTTAAGTAGCACTAAAGTTAGGAGAGCAATCTGCTCTCTGTGTCCATGTATGGTTAATTTCTATTCAGCAGCACGTGAAAACACACCAGCCAAGCTATTTTTCTTCTTAACTTGAATTACTTTTTTTCTGGTCCCTGGAAATAGCAGCAGACAACACAAAGTGTATGATTAATAGACATAAATTTGTTTCAAAACCCTCGGTCACGGAAAATAGGATTTTCGAAATGAATCCTGTGTTTTGAAATACTATAGGGTTCATTACTGAACACGTGAATAGTTTTCAGAACTGGGAATTATTTTCCTGAGTTGATAACTGTCACAAAGCAAAATCCCTGTTGTACTAACGGAACAGTTCTACCCTTTTTGTAGGATTCCTTGCTAAAGACAGTAATTCTATGCAGTAAAGGTGCTAGATGTCATCATGCAACTGTTAAAGTAAATGAAAAATATAGTCCTGTATCCTGTATCTATAATACCAGAATATACACTGCTGCCTTAAAACCTCTACTAAGATCCAGAAAATATTTCTAACTTGGACTTACTGGAGTAAGGTCAAACATATTAATGTCATAACCAAATAAAATGGAAACCTCTAATTTATTATGCTTTTATAGAGTAGTCCATCATAACTGAATGGGAGCAATTGTATCCATATTTTTCATGTACTGTGTAAAAATGAATTGTTTTGATGAATGATTCTCAAGGTATCCATAAGTGTTATTGATTTTGCAGGAGGTGTGATGCAAAAGTGATTTTTCTGGGTGATTCACAGCAACTAAATTTACACAAGAATATTTAAATTTCATCTGTTTAAAAATATTAAAATAAAGTGCAATAACTCAGAAACTTCCTCTGAATTATACATTTCATCGAGAGTCTAAAACTGGAAAAACTTTTCCGTCTCTAATCTCATTCCCCGTCAATGCCAAAACCCCTTTTGGAGGCTTTTTATGTGAAAAGTTTTTATATTGTAGAAAGTTGTTTGGATTATGTTATGGAGGTGCGTGAAAGCATGGGGTCACTCAGAAAAATTAATGACTTCAGGTATTAGAGGCCATACAATCTTTTTACATTTCTTACATCTGCAAATCTCACAATCCACCCTGAGTTCAGGCTGGGAAGATATAAGTGTTTCTAAGTCTAACTAGTAGAATATCATATAGATTAAGAAATAGACACTGTCAGAAACGAGTGTTTTGGTCCTCAGAGGAAGTTAACCCTGAATATGTGCTTTGTTCTGTCTCTTCTCATATCATAGTTTAACAGAAAATAGGTCCAAGAAGATGTAAGGCACTGAAATTCAATATTTGATTTCTCTTTTGTGAAAAAAAAAAGGGAGAAATCTCTAATCATTAAACAGATGTGCACACAAACACACATATATTTTGCTTGTAAAGAAAAACTAAAATTTAAAGACAAGAGGGCTTTAGCAGAATTGCAAAATGTTAATACTCTTCTCCTGAGAAAAGACAATATGTTTAGTATTCCATATTGTTTCAGGACATAACTAAAAAGTTACAGCTCAACTGAAATCAAGGAATGAATTGAAGCTGCTATTCAGTTGAAGTCAATCACAACTATAAATCTTCTTTCTGAAAAGTGGTGGTGCAAAGCAATAATATATCCAGATTCACTATTTTGCATCTATTCTGCAAAACTAAGAAAGTCACAAAGTCACTCACAACAATAACATCTGTCTGTCAGTTAGAGCTCTAAGTCATTTCATGCCACCCTGTCCAAACTTAGCAACAATGTAATCTGTGCGTGACTTGACAAGTGTGAATCAATTGCTTACCCAAATGGCATATTATGAGTTGTCTTATTTTGAAAAAGATATTAATATTTATTCACTGATGCCTTTAATTTTTTTTTTCTCATTAGTTTCCTTTATTCATTTTCTAAGTAACAAGTTACACATGGGTCATTTGAAATAGTTATTTGTCTAGGCCCTTATTCCATTAAACAAATGGTAAATATTCATCTTTTTTATTATTATTATTAGGTAATGCTTTGGATACAAAAGAATTATTGTATTCTAATCTTGGGACTTAAACGTTATCTCCTTGCTGTCATCAACTATATTTAAATAACTTAGATTGTTTCAGAAAAATAATTGTAATTCCCAGCTATTAACTTTGTCTTCCACATCCATCAGCATAAAATCACATTGTTAGTTCCAAAGGCAAAACTTTATAGTGTTATTACAAAAGAATTTGCACTTTAACCCAACACTGAGTTATATTCTACTCACAAAGCTGGGTTTAATGGATTTGATGGGTGGACTGCTTAGTGGACAAGGAACTGCCTGGATGGTTGCATTCAGAGGATAGTGGTCAATGGGTCAAAGTCCAGATGGAGATCGGTGGAAAGTGATGTCCCTCAGGTGGTCCGTACTGGGACCTGTACTGTTTAGTAATTTTATCAATTATATAGACAGTGGGATTGAGTGCACCATCAGCAAGTTTGCAGATGACAATAAGCTGAATGGTGCTGTCGATATGCTAGAGGGGCAGGATGTCATCCAGAAGGACCTGGACAAGTTGGAGAAGACCAATTGCATCCTGGACTGTGTCAAAAGATGCATGGACATCAGATGGAGTGAAGTGATTCTGCCACTCTCCTCTGCTCTGGTGAAACCTCGCCTGGAATACTGCGTTCAGCTCTGGATCCCTCAATACAGGAAGGAGAAGGGAATACAGCCTGGAGAAGGGAAGGCTCTGAGGAGACCTAATAATGGCCTTCCAGTACATGAAGGGGGCCTACAAGAAGGATGGAGAGAGACTGTTTACAAAGGTCTGTAGTGATAGGATGAGGGGCAATGGCTTCAAACTAGGGAAGTGTAGATTTGGATTGGATGGTAGGAACAAGTTCTTCACCATAAGGGTAGTGGAACACTGGAACAGGCTGCATCAAAAGAAGCCTGGCCCAGCAGGAGAAAGATGATTCTGCCACTTTGCTTTGATAAGTCCACATGTGGAATTTTGCATCCAGCTCTTTAGGCCTCAGCAGAAGAAGGACATGGACCTGACAGAGAGGGTCCAGAGGAGGGGGTTAAAATTCATCTGCTGTGAAGACAGGCTGAGGGAGATGGGGCTGTTCATCCTGGAGAAGAGAAGGCTCTGCGGCCTTCTAGTACCCCGAAGAGGGCTTACAAGAAGACTGAAAAAGGACTGTTTACAATGGCTAGGATGAAGGGCAATGTTTTTAAATTAGAGAATAGTAGATTTAGATTGGATGTTAGGAAAAAAATCATTAAAATGAGGGTGGTGTAACACTGGAACAGGTTGCCTAGGGAGGTAGTTGAGGCTCCATTCCTGGAGATATTCAAGGTTCTGAGCAACCAGATCTAGTGGAGGATGTCCCTGCTCATTGCAGGGGGATTGGACTGGGTGAGCTTCCTGCTGAAACCATTCTATGTTCCAAAACTCATTCACACAAGGTCACTCACATAGTTGGTTTTCACTTTCCCTGGCCTCACCTAGGTTTTATTGTGGTTTTATATTTGGTATATTTGGTAGCTCTTTCTGTGCGTCAGATCTCTCTGCCAGTTTTTAAGCCCTCTCCAGAAGTCTTTGTTTCTGCCTTTAGGTTGGTTTGTTTCAGTTTATACTAAGTTCCTTCTTGGAAACAGTAGGCAACACCTGATGTTTAGGTGAGTTTTGTTTTGTGATTCATGGACTGTTTTAGATGGAAAGATGTCATAAAAAAAGGTACAAAAGAAGGCACAAAAAAAAAAAAAAAGGCAAATGAACAAGCAGTGTCACTAACTCCTTATACTTAATAGAGAGAATATTTGCATGTAAGTATGAATGACAGTAAGTACTGTCAGTATTATCAGCATGTCAATGATCACTCAATTTATGGACAGAATGATATGCTTATGAAGCTACTTTGAATGCATCATTAGTATTCTTTCTTATAATTTAACCTTAATAATTGTAATATCTAGATAATTTCATATAACTTCATACTCCCCCACCTCCCCCCTTCTCCTTCCCACCTCCTCCCTCCCCTCTTACCAAGAGAAAAGACAGGGAGGAAAAAAAGGTGAGAGTTTTCTAGTTGATTTTATACAGAATATTTACTCCTCCAATGCAAAAGTGTCAGGTTACATCAGTGTATACATAAAACAGAAAGAAAGTGAAAGGGAAAATACCACCCAGAAATCCCCAAAACAAGTGAAAACACCTGCACACTCAAGACCTGGAAAGTGAGACAGTGACCCAGAATCCACTGACCAGGACAGTAACACCCCACTGTCACAGTATCACAGTATCACAGTACGTTAAAGTTTGGAAGTGATCTCAAGAGATCATTGGGTCCAACCCCCCTGCCAAAGCAGGATCACTTCAGGTAGTCTGCACAGGAATGCATCCAGGTGGGTTTTGAAAGTCTCCAGAGAAAGAGACTCCACAACTCCCCTGGGCAGCCTGTTCCAGTGCTCTGTCACCCTCACTGTAAAGAAGTTTCTCCTCATGTTGAGGTGAAATCTTCTACATTAAAGTTTGAACCCATTGTTCCTTGTCTTATTACTGTGCACCAATGAAAAGAGCCTGGCCCCCTCCTCCTGACACCCACCCCTCAGATATTTATAGACATTGATCAGATCCCCTCTCATTCTTCTCTTCTCAAGACTAAACAGCCCCAGGGATCTCAGTCTCTCTTCATAGGGGAGATGCTCAAGTCCCCTAATCATCCTTGTGGCTCTCCATTGGATTCTCTCTAGCAGTTCTCTGTCTCTCTTGAACTGGGGAGCCCAAAAAAAATGGACAAAGGATTCCAGGTGTGGTCTCACCAGGGCAGAGGAGAGAGGTAGAAGAACTTCCTTAGACCTGCTGGACACACCTTTTCTTGATACATCCCAAGATTCCATTGGCTCTCTTGGCCACAAGAGCACATTGTTGTTCCATGGAGAACTTTCTGTCCACCAGCACTCCAAGGTCTTTCTCTGTGGAGTTGCTTTCCAGCAGGGCAACCCCTTACCTGTACCAGTGCACGTCCCCAGATGCAGGACCCTGAACTTGTCCTTGTTAAACTTCATGAGGTTTGCCTGCACCCAGCTCTCCAGCCTGTCCAGGTCACGTTGGATGGCTGCACAGACTGACAGGTGTCAGCCAACCCCCCCAGTTTTGAATCATCAGTGAACTTGCTGAGGGTACTCTCAATCCCCTCATCTAGGTCAATGATAACGATATTGAACAAAACTGAACCCAGTACTGATCCCTGGGGAACACCACTGGCCACAGGCCTCCAAGTTGACTCTGTGCCACTGATGATGACCCTCTGAACTCTGTTGCCAAGCCAAGTTTGCAATCCACCTCACAGAGCAGCTGTCTATGCCATATCTCCTGAGCTTTTCTATGAGGATGTTATGGGAGACAGTGTCAAAAGTTTTACTGAAGTCAAGATATATGACATCCATTGCTCTTCCCCCATCTTCCCACTTGGTCATAAGTTCATAGAAGGCTATCAGATTAGTTAGACAGGATCTCCCCTTGGTAAATCCATATTGGCTACTCCTGATAACCTTCGTGTCTTCCATGTGGTTAGAGATGACTTCCAGGATGAGCTGCTCCATCATCTTTCCAGGGATGGAAGTGAGGCTGACTGGTCTATGGTTACCTGGGTCCTTCTTCTTGCCTTTTTTGAAGACTGGAGTGACATTTGCTTTCTTCCAGTTGTCAGGCACCTCTACTGTTCTCCACAACTTTTCAAAGATGATGGAGAGAGGTTCAGTAACAGTATCCACCAGATCTCTCAGCACTCGTGGATGCACCTCATCGGGTCCCAAGGACTTGTCTTTAGTTGGTATAAGAGATCTCTAACCTGGTCCTGACTGCCCAGCAGAATGTCCACATCTCTCCAGTTCCGCTCCCTTGCTTCTAGAGACTGAGGTTCCTGAGGGATGGTCTTAGGAGTGAAGACTGAGGTAAAGAAGGTATTCAGCAACTCTGCCATCTCTGCATCATCAGTTACCGTATCTCCCATCTTATTCAGTAGTGACCCCACCTTTTGCCTGTTCTTCCTTTTATCACTGATGTATTTGAAAAAACTCTTCTTATGCTCTCTCATCCCTCTGGCAAGATTCAGTTCCAGGAGGGTCTTGGCCTTCCTTGTTGCATCTCTACATTCTCTGGCTATCTCTCTGTAATCCTCCCAATTGACTAGTCCTTTTTTCCACATATTGCAAACCTTTTAATTCTGAGTTTTACTAAGAGTTCCTTGCTTATCCATGCAGGTCTTCTGCCTGCCCTACTTGATTTTTTTTCAAGGGAATACGTTTGTCTTGAGCTTGGAGGAGGTAATATTTGAATATTAACCATCTCTCTTGCACCCCTCTTCCTTCCAGAGCCCTAGTCCAGTGGACATTTTTAAGTAGAGTCTTGAAGAAGGGAAAGTTAGCCAGGGTTGAAATTTTACTTATCACCCTGCTCCTTTTTCTGTTGATATTAAACTAACATATCATGGTCACTGCAACCAGGATTACCCCCAGCCTTAACATCCTCCCTTCTTTGTTGATACCAGGTCCAGTGCTGCATTTCTCCTGGTTGATTCTTCAACTACTTGCAGGAGAAAGTTGTCATCAGTGCACTGCAGGAACCTTTTGGATTGTTTGTGCTTGGCTGTGTGATCTTTCCAACTAATATCCAAGTGGTTGAAGTCACCCACAAGCACCAGGGCACTTGATCTTGGCTACTTCCAGCTTCCTGTAGAAGGCCTCGTTAGTAGCTTCTTCCTGGTTCGATGGTCTGCAATAAACACTCACAACCGTATCATCCATGTTTGTATGTCCCTTCACTCTTACCCATAAGCTTTCAATGCTTTTATCATCTCCCCCTGGGCTGAGCTCAACACATTCTAGTTGCTTATTCACATAGAGAGCAATTCCACCAGCTTGCCTTGTCAGCCTGTCCTTCCTGAAAAGACCATAGTCGTCCATAACCACATTCCAGTCACGGGAGCTGTCCCCCCATGTCTCTGTAATTGCAGCAAGATCATAAACCTGCAACTGCACCCAGATTTCCAGTTCATCCTGCTTATTCCCCATGCTTCTTGTGCTGGTATCCAGACACTTCAGAGACTCAGCAGAAGAGTATCTGTTACCATTGTGAGTGTTGCATAATCCACTATCCCCTACAGCCCCTGGGATACCAGTAGAGCTGGTACCCTGCCTCACAATTGTCCCAAGAACATCCTCATAGAGCTTCATTTTCCCCTCTTCCCCCTTTGAAATTAAAGACCTATCAATCAGCGCTGCCAGTTTTTGTCCCAGGATTGTTTTTCCTCTCAGAGACAAGCAGGTTTTTCCATAGTCAGCAGGCCTGGAGTCTTGTAACATAGCCTGTGACCAAAGAACCCAAAATCCTGCCATTGACACCAGGCCTGCAGCTAGGCATTAATCTGCTGGATTTTCATATTTAGTCCATCATTAGGCACAGATAGTGGGGGGACAGAAGGAAATATTACTTGTGCTCCTGACCCCTGTGGTGGTTTGAAACTGTCTTTTTAATTTTTCCTTGCAAAGTTCAGAACAGAGAAAGTGAAAGAATGTAAATAAGTCACTATTGGGTGTAAGAAAGCAAAATAACGATTGTTCTAAACACTTCCATTGGATAGATAGAAATGTTTAAGAACTATTACCCAAAACAAAGTAGGCATTCGGCACATTCTGCGTTCGGCAGTGGGGGCAGTTGCTGGGCTGTCTGGCTGCTGTTTCTTCTTCTCTTCTGGCTGAAGATAACACGTACTGACCTTGGCAGCTAAGTTAACAACTTTCTGCTCTAACTAAACTCTGCTTCTCTGTCCAGGGGGGTCAGGGGGGGAAGCTCCTGGGAGAGGGAGGCCCCCTTTGGGAGGGTCCCCTTGGGGGGAAGCAAAGGGAGATCGATTGTGCTTTTTCTGTTGATTGTATATATTTGTGAATGTTGTGAATTTTGTATATTTGTACATATTCATTGCATTTCATTGTAGATTTTAGACTCTGCTTGTAAATACAGCTTTTCATTTGCTTCCAGACTGAGCTAGCCTGGTTATTGTTGGGGGGGGGCGGAATTTCAGCTCACACCGACACACCCCTTAACCATTCATCCCAGGACTCTGAAGTCCTTCTTCATTGATCTCAAACTTCTTTGTGAAATTTCATCATTGCCTACTTGGAAACCCAACAATGGATAGTAGTCAGTTGGTCAGACCAGGGTAGGAAGTTTTCTTACTACGTCCTTGACCCTGGCCCCAGGTAGGCAACACACTTCACTAAAGAGTGGATCAGGTCTGCATATAGGACCCTCAATGCCCTTCAGAAGCGAGTCCCCGATGACAAGCACCCAGCGTTTCTTCTTGACTGCAGATGTTTTGACAGTAGGTTTGCTCACCCCTAGCCTCTCTGAACGACATAAACTAGATGAGCTTTCATAGCTGCTGGTAGTTGGCTTCACTTACTGAACATTGGTTTTGGTGGAAACAGGTTCACTAAGGACAGCATATCTGTTATACAGAGGCACCTGAGGGGATTTTGGGGTGCCATGACTGGCACACTTGGGAGGAATTTGTCTCCATTGATCTCCAGCTTCTGAGTCATTCTGTTTGGGAAGCTGGCAAAAGAGTAGGGAGCGCTTAGTGCCCCAACTACTACATGGCTGATGGGACTGTTTGAGGGATGGCAGTCTGATTCAGCCAGTCCAGCTCCCTCTCGCACTCCCTAATAGTCTGCAGCCTTTCAACTTCCTCCTTTAGCTCAGCCATCAGACAGAGAAGGTCACCCACTTGCGCCCAGTGAATACAGGTGTAGTCCCTGCAGTCTGCCATGAGAAGTGAGAGACTGGCACTCCTTACAGCCAGGAGCCTGGACACCTGCATGTTTATGTGGGACTTCTGTCTGGGTTGACACAGACCTTTTGGAAACAGTTTTATGCTGAGTTGCAACCCACTGTCATGAAATGCTGTAAATCCGTGATTTCTGGTAGTGTGGAAAAATCAGGGTTTTTTTCAAACCACCATGCCATCTAATTCTTATTTCTCCGGATTTCATTACAAGTATTCCCCAAATTTAATTTCCATTCTCTAAACTTACAACGTGAAAATGGTTTTGCACTTCTTTTCCAACACTTCTATCTTCCTTGTACATGCAGAAGTGCATACAGATTTTGTGTCTTTGTTTAATTTAGTACTTATTATCTCCTCTATTTATCACAAAAGTCTTCCCTTCTCAACAATAAAGCAAACAAACAAACAAGCAACAACAAAAAGCAGCTTTACCGTGCATGCATGCTCTTGATTTTTACTTTCTATTAAGGCACTTTTTGTGGAGGAATGGTAATACTATAGTACCTATGCGGCTGAAGTACTCCTGAAAAATAGTGATCTGTTTGTGGAGAAGAAAAAGTGCATCTTGCACTAGGAAATTAGGCATACACTTTCAGAATTAAGAAATGTGGCAAAGTAGTTGTAAAGCTGTTCTTATATATTAAACTGAAATAATTACGATTTACCTCCCAGAACCGCTCTTCAATACCTGTAAGACTTGTACAGATAATATTACTGGGATGTAGACATACAACAACTTCATCAACATTTAATAGTAAAAATATATAAAGATATGTAAATTATGACAGCATATTAAACTCTTTAGGACTTTGCAATTAAATAGCAATTTTTCTTTTCAAACTTCAGCTATGATTCTCAGGGCTTACCACTGACCACATCAATATAATTCAAAATTATCCTTTTTGCAATACCTGTAACCAGAAGACTAATCTAGCAAATAGACCCCTATTAATGATTAGTTTTTTTATCCAATTAATTTGGTCACATGAAATGGATATATTTTCTAGACAAACCAGATGCTGAACACTCAAAAGGCCAAACATAATAGATACCCAAAATAGTACTGGTCTATGACTAAACTTATAAAAGTTTTAGTAATGTATTTACTGAAACATTTTGATCCTTTCTATGGCAAGTGTCAGAAAATAGAAGCATGTATCAAGTGAAATAAAGTGTTCACCTCAAAAGAATTTTGTATGCTTTCTTTCATATTTTTTTGTGTTCTTGATTAATATAGAGAAAAAAAAGTGAATAATTTTGAACAACTGCATACTTTCATGAAAAAATTCAATCCTATAATAAAGCCTTGACAAATACTAGTTTTCTGTTTGTGCTACGGAACAGCAAATTTTTAAAATAAACGTTATTAAAAATGTTTTGCTATCTATTTCTTGGCATTGCAAGACACTGTTTATAAGAACTCATATACTGTAATATGAATCAGCAGTGTGCCCAGGTGGCCAAGAAGGCCAGTGGCATCCTGGCTTATGTTAGAAATACTGTGTCCAGCAGGAACAGGGAGAAGATCATTTTCTTGTAGTCAGCACTGGTGAGGCCACACCTTGAGTATTGTATTCAATTCTGGGTCACTTGATGTAAGAAGGATATTGAGGTACTGGAGCATGTTCAGAGAAGGACAATGAGGCTTGTGAAGAGCCTGGAGCATGCGTCCTATGAGGAGTGTCTGAGGGAGTTGGGATTGTTCAGTCTGGAGAAGAGAGGGCTGAGAGGAGACCTTATTGCTCTCTACAATTACCTGAAGGGATGTTGAAGAGAGGAGGGAGCCAGACTCTTCCCCTTGGTGGCAAGCAACAGGACTAGAGGAAATGGTTACAAGCTGTGCCAGGAGAGGTTTAGGCTGGATATTAGGAAATATTCCTTCACTGAAAGGGTTAGCAAACACTGGAATGGTCTGCCCAACACAATACCAGAGTCACCGTCCCTGGAGTTGTTCAGGTTGCATGCGAGGATGGCACTTAGGAAACATGGAATAGTGTTGACCCTTCAGTGTTCAGCTGATGGTTGGATTGGATGATCTTGAAGGTTTCTTCCAACCAGGTATATTCTGTGATTTTGTGATATATCAGATATATCTAGGCTTATACCTGTTTCTAGCTGATAAATGGTATGTCTTTTTAAACTTTTGACTCTTCAAAATTTAACAGTTGAATGTCTTGCAAAGGTAATTAAAAAAATCCAAGTTCTGCTTTCTGCCTGGAATGATCAATCATTAGAAACAAGCAGCACTTAAAAATTAATTATTCTAAATCATAAGACGGTGTCATCTTTTTTTCATGAAGAATAAGAAATAGCCAGAGTATGAAGGATTATTTTTTTCTGATGATTTTATTAGTGGGGTTTTAATAATTTACATTTTGCTTTCCTGGAAATAGGATATGGTTCATCATTTTGCATTTTTTCTTTGAAATGTCCGTTATTGGTCTCTGTCAGAGAAAGATCAGACGAGATGAATCTCTAGTGTGATCTAATATAGGAACTGATTTTTATGTTCTTAATATTGCTGCTAGTCAGTGAAACACAAGGAGGTAACTTGAGTGTTCCATAATCTAAGGCTAAATTATTAGCTGTAAAACTAAACTAGAAGTGATCAAAACACAATTTTGATTAAAACCAAGCAGTTAAAAACCTTCCACAAAGGTTAATTTTTATAATTTATTTACATTATACCTGATGAATGTGAAGAGGGAAGGTACAACAGTAACCAAGCTGAAGAGTGTGAAAGAGCTTTCTAATAAGCTGCAATCCTAAAATATAAAAAACTGAAAGTGGTGTTAGCATCTAATACTGCTTACACAACATAATTTGTTAACAAATGTAACTGATATTTGGAAAAGGGTGGGATCAGTCACAAATTAGAATCATAAACCTATTTCTGGAGACTGAATGTCCCAAGCCATCCTGATCACTTTTCTCATACTAATACAATTGCAAAACTGTAAGAAAGGCATGCAGGAGATCTATCTGAATTTCTCAAAATGTATTTGATACTATGGCACAGCATATGCTATGGGGAAATTAAATCAAATTGGTTTGGAGCGGAATTGAATTAAATGTATCAAAAGCTGTCTGTCTAACTCAGGAGAGGGTAATTATAAATAGTACTTCTATCTAGATGAGGAAATAATATCCAGTACTGTTCCCCACTGATGCCCTTGGGGTCTTAGTTTATCCATTATCTTTGCTCTGAAAAATTATAAAAGTGAGGATAAATAGTTGCATTCACAACTATGGAGCAGTTATCCACTTGTTAGAGAAACCCCATACAATTATTCAAACCTTGACAACTCTATCTGTACACACATTGCAGGTTATTTGGTAATAATCCTGGAGTGCCCCTCTGATGATGTAGGGTAAACATTACTGGAATGTGTTATCTTTTATTCTTAGAGACTAATTCTTGAGTGCCTGACACCACATTAACTCTGTGGTACAAGTGAACAACAACCTTGAAAAAATCCAAGGCACTTTTCTTTCTGAACTGCAAAAATGAGAAGATCCATGGCAGAGTCCAACAGACAACAGATATCCCTACACACCATTGTGCATATCTCATTATCTTGAAGGCCAGTAAATATGGGACATAGACAGTGGCATTGAGCGCACCCTCAGCAGGTTTGCTGATGACACCAAGCTGTGTGGTGCAGCAGACATGCTGGAGAGAAGGGATGCCATCCAGAGGGACCTTGACAGGCTGGAGAGCTGGGCCCATGACAACCTCATGAGGTTCAACAAGACCAACTGCAAGGTCCTGCATCTGGGTCAGGGCAATCCCAGGACCAATATAGGCTGGGCAGTGACTGGCTTGAAAGCAGCCCTGAAAAAAAGGACTTGGGGGTGCTGGTGGATGAGAAGCTCAACATGAGCCACCAGTGTGCACTTGCAGCCCAGAAAGCAAATCACATCCTAGGCTGCATCAAAAGAAGCATAGCTAGCAGGACGAGGGAGGTGATTCTCCCCCTCTACTCTGCTCTGGTGAGACCCCACCTGGAATACTGCATCCAGTTCTGGAGCCCCTATTACAAGAGGGATATGGACATGTTGGAACGTGTCCAGAGAAGGGCCACGAGGATGATCAGAGGGCTGGTGCACCTCTCCTATGAGGACACCCTGGGAGAGTTGGGGCTATTCAGTCTGGAGAAAAGGCAGCTCTGAGGAGACCTTACTGCAGCCTTCCAGTATCTTAAGGGGGTCTACAAGAAAGCTGGGGAGGGACTTTTTAGGGTGCCAGGTAATGATAGGACATGGGGGAATGGAAAAAATCTAGAAATGGGTGGATTCAGATTGGATGTTAGGAAGAAGTTCTTCATCGTGAGGGTGGTGAGACACTGGAACAGGTTGCCCAGGGAGGTGGTAGAACCCAGATCCCTGGAAGTTTTTAAGGCCAGGCTGGACGAGGCTCTGGCCAGCCTGATCTAGTGTGAGGTGTCCCTGCCCATGGCAGGGGGGTTAGAAATAGATGATCCTTGAGGTTCCTTCCAACCCTGACAATTCTATGATTCTGTGATTACTAGGCACAGGTCACTCTGATGCCCCTTCAAGTTCAGGCTTTCCAGGATGAGATGGTTGCTAAATTACCATTATATAACAAAATTCAGCTTCCTGCAATCCAGCTTCAAGAATTTCTCCATTGTACCCTCAATTGCTGCTGTGAGACTTCTTAAGGAATTTAGTAATCCTGTAAAGATTTTTTTATTACAACCCTTACCAAGCAGCTTCTGCTGATATTAATTTTCAGCTGCTTCAGTGCTTTATAGTTGTCTGTCTCTCTCCTGCTCTCTGCTCCTAAGGAAGTGTAGATGAGTTTTATCTCTCTTGTTTGAGGGTGCACTGCACTTATTTTTATTGGCAAGGATGTGCAGAAACAATGAGCACATACCCTTTAGAAATATTTAGTGGAATATTTTACTTTTGTTAGAGTACTTTATTTCAAGTATAGTTTATAAATATGTTGGTGTTTGTTTTGTTCTCCGGAAGAGTGTCATGTGAGTTCTATAACTAGAGTCTAAAGGTAGAAGGAACCTGTTAAGTAAATCTTAAAGACATTATTAACCAAGGGAACATGTACTAGAATCTAGGAACCCTTTTTATAGCCTCCTCTCTGCTGTTGACTCTCTACATTAAAAAAAATCACAGATGGTAAGCAAGTGGAAAATAAAATGTGCATAGGAAGGACAACAAATTCAGATAGGCCATCCTGATCCCAAAGTTTTAAACTATAGTATGGAATTTTTAAACAAATTCTGTACAGTTATGTAAAACCTAACAATTTTGCAAGATGATTTAAAAAAAAAAATTCTATGTCAACCTGTCTTGATTTGTTCTTCCTTTATTTTAAAAAGAAATTAGGATGTCCATTAAATTCTTACCTTAAATGAAAAACATGATTACAGCAGAATGTTGTTTCATGGTGGATTTGGAGATTTATAAGCACTTGAGAGGTATGGAGGTCTAGATGTAAATTTGTTTGAAATAAAATTAACACATGTTCTTTGCACAATAGCTCACATCTATTTTTCAATTTGAATCTAAACTATCTTAAGTTCTGCTTTATTTCTCAGTTCCAACTAACTTCTTACATTCAAATCTTTGTTTTTCTGAGTTGCTGGAAACTGTATAAAATAGGTGATATTTATTTATTTATTTATTTATTTATTTATTTATTTATTTATTTATTTATTTATTTAACTTCACCTTCTGTGAAACTAAAGAATATTTTTTTTAATTTTACAGCGACAAGATTTTGCTTCCTCTTCTTTGCCTTACTACATCATTTCACTTTTCTAAGAATTCCTACAAATGCTATACAAAACTTTTAAGAACTGAACTGTAATTTCTTCCAAAGGAAGCTGCCAAATTCAACTCTAACCACTGAAACATATTAAATGAATTCACAGAACAACATGTAATAATTTAACTTTAGTTTAAAAGTGCCACGGAGAACACAAGCAGATTTCACTTTGTTGACCAGTTGATGCAATACCTGGGACCCGTAGCAGAAAAAAAAAGAATCCTCATGTCCCTCAAATGCTTGTGTCTGAGTCTTGAGTTTTAATTGTCCACATCATAATATGCAGTCACTTTAGGCCCCTTGTGGTGTAAAGTAACTTGTAAGCACAGACAGCATCATATACCAAATTTGAGCTAAATCAGTGGATCCCCAAAGAGAGTATTTGTTTTCAGATTATTTCTTCCCTGAACAGAGCACCTTAGAAAATCCAAGTTAACACAAGTATCACTTCCGGGGAAAAAAAAAAAAAAAGCCACAGATGCTCATAGTGAGCTTTGTTTTCCTTCCTGTATTAGTAATGAAACACTTTACTCAAAATGCTGTTAGATGGCTTTCTTACAACATCTTGTTAGAATTAAATTTGTACTCAATTTCTTTGGTGTTTCATTTTACACATTTTTTGAGGAAAAGCAAACTTTGTCTCCATTGCAATGTTCTACAAATAATCAAACTGGCCAAAACCAAGATCATTGACTGTGATTTGCTTTAATTAGAATTCATAAATTATTGATCACATCCATAGACTAAGCCAAAAATCTTATATCCCCAAATATTATGCCCTATATATAATTGCTAGAAGGCAAAAATCTGTATTTTGATGTATTCTGCATTGTAACTTTGTGATAGCCATACTACTGCTTCACTCTGTTTTATCATCTACATAAATGTATTGAAAGGAATTAATCCAAGTTCTTATTGAACAAGTGCAGTTTATTTAATCTAATCGAAAGTTGTCTAAGCTAAGACCAACTTTAATTTGTCCACAACAAAGATCCAAAAAGTTGTTGCTGGATGCAAGAAAAGGAAAAGGTTTGTTTTTCTAAAATTTTGAGTAATGTAGCTATATTTACTTTCACTGATAGTTTTGTGCTTAAGTACAAAATTATGTAAATTTATGTGCTCCAAGGATTATATAATGGATTGTTATACCTTCTAAAATAGAAATCTAATACCTTAAGCATTTTATAGTACAATATCCTCATTACAGATCTGTATAATATTGTATTTACATTCTATCATTACTTTTCATTTTAATTATGTATATTCAGCTTTAGAGAAGCTCAGTTTCACTTTTCTTCTTTTCTTTAGGATATATTTAATTAGTTTAATTCAAACTCATGCCCTTCTGGCATCATCATTAACACAGATTGAGTATAATTAGCATTTTAATGTACAATAAATAATCCTCTACAACTCGGTTTTTTACATTACTCTCCCTTTTAACAACACACCTATAGACCTACTTTCCATTTATCTGTTAGTTTTTGGTTGGTTGGTTTTGTGTTTGTTGTTCTTTTTCATTGTTGTTTGGTTGGTTTTGCCTGGTTTGGTTTTCCTAAGGATAACCAAATAGAGAGTAGAACATGGAAATATTAATTGAATATTCTTTTATCTATCGACTCATTTTGACCTTAAAGGCCTTGGCAATTCACAGTGTTTTATACTGTGTTCAATAGCAGCTACCAAAGTGGCTGACTGAAGCATCAATTTGCAGACAAGCAACTCCAGGTTTACTAAAGCACTTCTAGGGATTTGAGCTCTTGGATTCTAAATTACTGGTTTACTTTGTAGCTTTACCCAGTTTCAAAACTATGGATTGAAAAATTCAATGTGAACTAGATGAACAAATACAAGCAGAGATAATGAAATTGCTATGAAATTTAGAGGGGGGGGGGGCGAAATTGTAAAACAGCAACAATATTACCATTTTTTACTTTTTTTTCTATAATGACTTGCAACCAATGGAAATGCAGAAAATCTGAGCTCAAAACCTAAGAATTTTTTCGAACATAAGTATAATTCTATCTATGTTTTTTCCACTTCCAAATCCACACATGACAAATATTCAAAAAGAAAGTAACACTGGTTTACTTTTCTCTTTTAGTAGCCTTATGCCCTAAGCCATAAATTTCACTAAAAATCAATCCAACAAAATTAAAACTATATCTTTTGTAATAAAATGAGAAATCATTTGAAGTACTATTTCATCAAGTGTCTTCAAGAATAATCTTTCCAGTAAGAAAAGCCTGTGGAAGGAAAAAAAAGATAGTGAATTCAAAATTAATTTCTACCTTTATAAACTGTCCCCAATGCCTCAGAAGAATGTAAATGTTTTACAGTTAAGACGAAATTTTACACTGGAGCCGAAATCCCTTAAATTAACATCAAGTTTCACAGAAATTTAAAATACAACAAACTAATTTTCATGTCAGAATGAGCTGTGAACTTTCAGAAATGAGTTATTTGGAAAGTCTTTTTTTTTTTCAAGTAAAGAAAAAAAAAAAAGACCACCAAATCTACAAATGCACTAGTCATATCTTTTGTTGAGTGAACACAGAAAAACATGTCAGAGCAGATGCAATAGAAGGAAATCTATAACAAGAAGCTTGTCATTCATGCTTATTGTATTTGATTCACAAAATAACCTAAGGGGCTGGAAATATGTGTGTATGATAATAAAAAATGGTTTCCACATCAATACCTTAACTGTATTTTATTTTTTGTTGCACAGAGAGGAAGATGATAGTCATAAAAAAGCAATACTTAAAAAGATTAAATTGTGTTGAAAACATTGAATCTAGGATAAAAATAGTCCTAATTAATTTTTGATGCAGTAGAATTGCACACTCACCAAAAATACATGCTAGCATGTTTAAATTTGTTTTTTTTTTTCAAAATATATTCACCACTTTAAAGAGATGATCTTTACAAGGGAATGAAATGCAAAAAATATAAAATAAGATTAATAATTGTTCTCATCAATGCACCATCTTAGAATTTCTTAACAGTCAGTTTACTTGATGATGTACCAATGATTTCATTTCCATTTCAAGGTATTTTTTACCAAACTTTCTGAATTTAAACAAAATCAAATTAAAAAAAATCTTTTAGAAATTTAGGCATAAGAAATAAATTTAAGATCTTTGCTTAGAAGTTTTTTCTTGTTAACTGTTTTGAGGATTGTCTTACTAATCATATCAGCAACTAAACTACACTAGCTTTGGAAGAATGATAGGCAATTAAATCCATATTTTAAGTGTAGACTTATTCACAGAATCATAGAATCATTCAGGTTGGAAAGGGCCCTTGAGACCACCAGGTCCAACCATTAACCCTTGTGATGGTTTTAAGATTGTCTTTTTAATTTTTTCTTCACAAAGTTCAAGCAGAGATAGTGGAAGAATGTAAATAACCCTGCTCTACCCAGTTCACCACTAAACCATGTTGTTAAGCACCACATCTAAATGACCTTTAAACACTCCCAGGGATGGTGACTCAACTACCTGTTCCACACAACCACTCTGTTCCAATGATTGACTACTCCGTCAGTGAAAAAAAAATTTCCTAATATCTAGCCTACAACTACCCTGGTGCAGCTTGAGGCCTTCCTGAGGTGCCCAAAACTGAACACAGTACTCGAGGTATGGCCTCACCAACGTCTTGTACCATGAGAAAATCACTTCCCTACTCCTCCTGGTCACACAGTTTCTGATATAAGCCAGAATGCTTTCTTTGCCACCTGGGCACACTACTGGCTTATATTCAGGCGCTTGTTTTTTAGAACCCCCTATAAGCAGTTAAATTAGTCGTCCTCTAATTGTCTCAGCATTGTTTACCTTCCAAAAATGTTTCACACCATTGTACCAAAGGACCACAATCTCTGTGCTGACACTGGATTCCACTGTAAACTGGACTTACATCCTCATGTTTGCCTTCACACTATTGTCTCAAGAGGAATTTCTTGTCTACAAGACCACAAACTCTGTGCTGATAGCCAGCAGATGCTGGGACTCGCTGGGACTCACTGGGATAAGTCTTCATGAACCTTCCCATGGACAGGCCCAAGGTGTTTTCAGACCATTACCACACACTCTATGACAATAGCAGCTGATAACCAGACAAGGCCACAAGTTATGCTCTCAGGAACATTACCGTGAGTCTGGGACTGGCACAGGTAATCCACCTGTGGGACCAGTGCTGACACCAGTCAAATGTTTTCAACTGAATGATACAATGTGACTTCATAGGAGACTGGAAAAGGTAGAAAACCCAAGAGGCAACAGGGAGAGTTTGAAGCTTCTACGCTGATCAAGCAGCGCAGTCTCATCTGGATTCAAAATCTTCAACATCTCAGCCTTTCCCACCAATCAAGAGCTTCAGGGAGCAGTAAACATCACCTAGATCCATGGTGGCAATTACGTTTTTTGCTTTGATACCCCTTTCTTATTTCTTAATCATTTTCTATATTTGTAACTTTTCTTCAGCATATGTAAGCAAAATAAATTCAAGTGTTTTCTCACAAATCAACTACTCACTTCCTTCTTGGTTCCATTTGGGGGATTCATCACAAGAACCATCCCTTCTGCAAAAAAAGCAGATTGAGACATCCCCAGGTCCCTTTCTTCCAGACAACTTTACAACCACACTTCCCCAGGCTTGTAGCATTGCATAGCATTATTGTGGACCAAGTGCAGGCACTTGGCCTTGTTGAAACACATACCATCGACCTTAGCCCATTGAGCCAGTCTGTCTAAGTCTCTCTATAGAGCCTCCCTACCCTCAAGCAGATCAACACTCCCACCTAACTTGGTGTCACCTGCAAATTTACTAATGGTGTACTCTAACTCTTTATCAAGATCATTGACAAAGATGTTAAGCAGAAGTGGTCCTAATATTGAGCTCTGTGGTACACCATTTATGACTGTCTGCTAGATGGACTTGACTCCATTGACCACCACTCTTTGGGCCTGGCCATCAAGCCAGTGTTTTATCCAGCAGAGTGTGTTCATCTAAGCCACAACCAGTCACTTTTTTTCATGAGAATTCCATGGGAAGCAGTGTGAAAGGCTTTACAGAAGTCCAGGAAGAAAATATCCTTAGCCTTACCCTCACCCATTCAGCAGGTCATCTCGTCACAGAAGGAGATCAGGTTTGTCAGGCAGGACCTGACTTTCATAAATCCATGCTGACTGGGCCTGATACCCTGGTTGTCCTCTATATGATGTGTATTTACACTTCAGATGATCTGTTCCTGACCTGCCCTGACACCAAAGTCAGACTTGACAGGTTTATACTTCCCTGGATCTTCCTTTCAGCCTTTCTTGTAGATGGGTGTTACATTTGCTACCTTCCAGTCCACTGGGACCTCCCCTGATAGCCAGGACTTTTTTTCCTCTGATTCTTACCCACAGTGACTCAACCTTATCATCACCTTCATTAATTTGAACACATTCATACATCTTCCTAACACAGAGGGCCATTCCACCACCTCTTCTTCCTCTCCTATCCCTTCTGAAAAGCTGGTGGCTATTGCTTGCAGCACTCCAGTTGTGGGAGCCATCCCACCAGGTTCCCATGATGGCATCTATATTATAATTTTCCCATTGCACAGTGGTCTCCAGTTCCTCCAGTTTATTGTCTGTGTTGTGTGCATTGGTACAGATGCACTTTGTTTTAGCAAATGATCCTGCCACCTTTTTGGGGGGAGAAGAACTAATTGCTATATTATACGAAAAGTCCAAAAGAGAGGTCTGAATGAAAAAATCGATAATTTTGTTAAAATATGTTTATTCCAAAAGGAGAAAAAAAAAAAAAGAGAAAACAAAAAAAAAAACCCACCCCATTTTGTCAAAGAATACAATGGTCCTAATTCCCTTCATATTCTATTCAGTAATTATTAAAAACAAAATGAGTAATATACCCTGAAGGAGGAATCAGGAGCTGGCAATTATGTCTCATCTTTCACTTTGATTTCCTTTGTTTATTTTCTTTTCCTACTTCCATGAGTCTCCTGCATTTGTTTACACTACGGTCCAATTCCAGTGGAGGGAAGTGGTCCCAGTCAGTATTCCAAAGAGTCTTTTCACTTTTGGAATATAAGCTGCAAATCAGAAGTTGGTCAAAAGCCATGGTGCAAATTTTACTATTACTTCACTATCCTTCTGCTCAGATAGTGTTCACTCTGACTATGACTAAATTGCATAGGCTATTCAGTTTATTAGAAGTGAAAGATATTTAGTACTGATTTTGAATTGCAGCAGATGGAATTATCTTTCTTACATAATAAGTGAACAAAAAGTAAGTAATACATTAGAAAAAAAGTAAAATGCTTGCTTATGATGGGACAAGCATGGACTTCCTTCTGCAGCAGCATTGGTTAATACATTTGTGAAACTCAGCTCAAATACTGGGACTATCGGAAAGAAGGGATATGTGTTACCAAAAGTGTAACATCAGTACAGATTTTAAATTAAATTATCTTTGTAATTAACACTAATTCTACATAGGTGGAGACAATTCCTTTTCTTGTTAAAACTTTAAAATCCTGTTCTTAACAAATACAATAAATTAACAATGTAATATACAATAACACCTTTTGCAGAGGAATGCCTTGACAATGTAATATTCAGTTATGGTTTAACTGCATTGTCATGATATGGACCCTCTTAGTGAAATGGAAAATACAGAACTATAGTCACTACACTATTTGAACGGTACAAGTAGATTTGTTATACACAGGCAACAGTTGGGATAGATGTCAGACTGTCAGCCTTGAATAACCTTCACTAGGATGATGAAAGCTCATATCTGCAGAAGAGATTACTGACTCCAACAGTAAATGTGTGGCAAGTCCTATGTTGTTAAAAAAATCTGATCTCTACAAAAGCCCACAGTCATGACATATGCACTGATCATCAGGTAGGAAAACTCACGAATGCCATGTCTTAGTAGACAAGCCACAAAAGCTAGCAATCTGAATGGACAAACCTACGCTGTTCATTAAAGGGAACTGTGTACCTTAAATTTGAGGGAAAGTTAAAAATTAGTTTTCCATGAGTCGTGTTCCCACATGGCGGACCTTCTTCTCTGCATACAAAGATCCAAGAATCCTATTTGAACTAAGCATTTCCAGTTTTCTCTAGGGTTTTGTGCAAAATGCAGCACCCCTGTACTCTCCAGAATACACTAGCTTTTAACAAAATTGTGGCATGCACAACATGAGTGAACCAAATTATAGACCATTTCCTTACTTACAGTCTTACTCCTCCTTCCTATAGAATCATAGAATTCACTGGGTTAGAAGGGATCCATGAATGTCATCTTGTCCAACCCTTCCTGTGAGGAGCAGGGACATCTTCAACTAGATCAGGCTACTCAGGACTCCATCAAGCCTGATCTTGAATGTCTCCAGGAATGGGGCCTCCACCACCTCCCTGGGCAACCTGTTCCAGTATTTCACTACCCTCACTGTAAAGAACTTCTTCCTTATGTCCAGCCTAAATCTACCCTGATACAGTTTAAAACCATTACCCCTCATCCTACTGTGACAAGCCCTTCTAAACCATCCTTCCCCACCCTTCCTGTAGGTCCCTTTCAGATATTGCAATGTTCTATAAAGTCTCCCTGGAGCCTTCTCTTCTCAAGGCTGAACAGCCGCAACTCTTTCAGCCTGTCTTCATAGGAGAGGTGCTCCAGCCCTCTGTTCATTTGCATGGCCCTCTTCTGGACCTTCTCCACCAGGTCCATGTCCTGCTTGTGTTGGGGGCCCCAGAGCTAAACACAGTACTCCACATGAGGCTTCATCAGAGCAGAGCAGAATGGCAGAATCACCTCTCTCTATCTGCTGACCACACTTCTTTTGATGCAGGCCAGAATGTGACTGGCCCTCCACACCACAGGTGTACATTGTTAGCTCATGTCCAGCTTCTTGCCCAACAGTACCTCTAAGTCCTTTCCTGCAGGGCTGCTCTCAATTTCATCATCCCCCGCCATGTACCAGTAATAAGGATTGCCCTGACCCAGATGCAGAACCTTGCACTTTGCCTTATTGAACCTCATGAGTTGCTCCTGAGCCCACTTCTTTAGCCTGTCCAGGTCTCTCTGGACAGCATCTTGTCCTTCAGTCTTGTCGTCTGCATGACTCAGATTGGTAGCAGAAGCAAACTTGCTGAGGGTGTATTCAACTTCTCTATCATAGATGAAGATATTGAACAGCGCTGGTCCCAATACAGGTCCTTGAGTAATACTGATAGTTATCCCTCTCCATCTGGACATTGAGCTGTTGATCGCTACACTTTGTATGAAATTATCCAATCCCTTATCCACTGAACAGTACACCCATCAAATCCATATGTCTCCCATACAGAGAGAAAGATTTTGTGAAGGACTGTGTCAAAGGCTCTAGAGAAGTCCAGATAAATGACATCTGTTTGTCTTCCCTTGTTCACTGATGTAGTCACTCCATTATAGAAATCCATCAGATTGGTCAGGCAGGACTTGCCCTTGATGATGCCATCCTGGCTGTCTCAAATAGCCTTCTTGTCCTCCATGTGCTTTGTCAGAGCTTCCAGGAAGATCTGTTCCATGATCTTCGAAGGCACAGAGGTGAGACTTACAGGTCGATAATTTCCAGGGGCCTCTTTTCTGCTCTTTTTAAAAATGGGCACAACATTTTCTTCTGCTCACAAAGGACTTCATCTGACTGCCATGATTTGTCATTTATCATGGAGAGGGGCTTTGCAACTACATTAGCCAATTCTTTCAGGACTCTGGAACGTATCTCTTCAGGTTGCATAGATTTATGTTCAGTTTCCTAATAAATGTATGTTCTCCCCTCCTTACAAATCTTTACCCCTACATTTGAAACTCAGTGTTTGAAACAGAAACACTGAACAGTTAAAAACATCTCAAATGTCTTGTTAATAATCAACAATATATGCAAATACACCTTACAGCAGTAGGAAAAAAAATTGCACTACCTCCCCAATCCCATCTTATTTGACAAATCAGTTGCTGAATACACACCAAAAAATTTTATTCCTCCCTCTTCTCCACTCTTAATACCTGATGAGATTATTGAAAACTACTTATCCAGTACAGATGTCTCAGCCAACACATTATAAACTCTTATAACAAGGTATCATTACTCCTATTCTAATTCATTTTGCATAAAGGAGTTCATTGAACCAGAAAGGACAGACTATAAAAGAGACTGTAACTATCACTTAGACCTTGGTTCTGGTTTAAATTTCAAAGACCTTCATAAAACATCAGTGAATAATGTCAAGTACAGAAATAGTCCTAATGAAATATCCTTAAGAAACTGTGGTAGTGGTAAACATAAGTATATTTAAAAAGAGAAAGTCTAATGGTATTTATTATCTGAATTGTTAGTTAATATACTAATTTCTGTGATTTTCATTTTTTCTACTTTAAAATACCACAAAGCCCCAAAAGAAACTTGATTTCTTTATTGTTACTTGCAACTTTGAACAATATTTTTTTCATAAGGTTTGTGAGTTATTTATATGCAATTGTAATTTGTTAATGATACACTGGTTGAAACAGTCCCTAGCAAGAAGGAATGTAAAAACCGTTATGATTTGTTTCTTGTATAAGATGAGGCGAAGGACTGCATCATTATTACTATTGATTTTAGCAAACTAATTCTTAAAAATTCATATCTACAGAAATCCGAAGGAAAGAGAAAACTTACATCAGCACACCTTTGTGGGCAAAATCTACAGGAAGCAGTTTCAGATCACACTTACCACATGAAAAATTATCAGTGTATTTTAAGGTAGCAACTACCTGCTGCCTTTTAAAATCACAATAGCTCATTTCTAGAGCTTGGCAATATTTGACATCACTCTATGATCACTGAGTCCAGCCATTGACCTAACACCACCATGACCATTAAACCATATCCTGAAGTGACATATCTACATGTTTTTTTAACACTTCCACAGATGGTGACTCCACCACATTCCTGGGCAGCCTGTTCCAATGTCATGCTTCCAGTGTACAAATTTTTCCCAATATCCAATATGAACCTCCCCTGGCACATTCCTACACATAACATACTTTCAATAATGGCTTTCTAACATTTTATTTCTAGGCTTAGAACAAATATTTGTAAATGAATTAGTTATTCACCACAAAGAGAATGCTTTAGTATTAGAAAACATCTTCAAGTTGTTTCTTGCTTCACAGCAAGGTCCTATATATGACTTAGCAAGGCAAGGGTAAAACTGTGGTGCTTATTTTAGACACCAGATAGGATTCCCTCAGATACTGATCCGGTGTAGAAGGTGAAGGGTAAATAAGTGCATTACTTCCTGTAAAAATGTTCAATCACTGTGTATCAAACTGTAAAATAAAAACAACAACAACAACAATGTTCTCTGTGGAACATGCTCACAAGGTAATCTTACTCAATAGTTCTTACTGGTTAATAAATAACCATTTGGATAGAGAGAGTAATTCACTCCATTCAAACATGTAACTCAATACCTGCATGCAAAGTTTCACATTTCAACAGAAAATATTGCTGCAGTGGAATAAAATGATGGTGCAGTTCATACAACCACTGAAGGAAAAGATAAACCTATTATATAGGTGCACATGAATCTATAAATATAGGAAGTGCTTAAGACATAGATTCCCATAGTCTGTTATTATTTTGCTGAAGTATATTTTACAGTATCCCATCTGTAGCAAATTTGGTAAAAAAATGACATTAAACCAACTAATTATTATGATATGAATTTCCAGACAGATTCAGATTAAAACAAATGAACAAACTCAAAAAACAAACAAGACATACAGAATCTTAATAAAGGAAGTAATTACTATAAAGTAACACATTTTAGCAAATAAAATGTACAAATTTGTAATTGTTCCTATATTTTTTCTTTTCCCAAATATTCCTTTTTGTTATGGTTGCACAGGATTTGTGGTTTTCCATAGAATCTTCTTTACTCTTTCAACCTATAAAACGTCAAGAAAGTACTTACTGTCTTCTTAGGGAATTTTGGAAGATAATTTAATTAACATAGGAAGATCCTGGAAAACCCAATGCACTGAGATAATACTGATCATTTCATAACATATATGTTGGGCATCAGTACCATTCCTCTATGCATAGCTTCTCTACCAGTTCCAGGCTCATCAGACTGGGAGAATTTTTCTGCTTAAGAATGTAGTATCCAAATGCTCAGCTCAATAAAGACTCTCAGTTTACTTTGAAGGGCATATCTGATTCCACCTCAGATTCTCATCTTAACACCGTCTGCTTTGCATCTGTGATTAAACATTCAGACTGGCAGAGTTTGTCCTAATGACAAGGCTAGATTGTCAATCTCTCTTTGGCTCCTAAAATATTCAAATAGTTCATGAGTTAAGCAGATGGCCAAAATGAAATGTTCTGAGTACTCTGATACTCAGACTCTTTTCCTGCAGGAAGACTGTGACCACATAATTAGTTCTTTTTCCTAAAACCTGTCTGAAAGTGTTTGTTCTATCAAAAGTAAATGGAGATTTTAGTCACCACATCCTTTTGATAGTGTTGTGTAGAAAAGAAGATTCATGTTTGTACAGCAATGGGTAGAACCCCTCACTCCTCATTACACTCACGTAGAATGTAAAATTAACCATTCATAAACAGGCGAGTATCTTAAGGACACGTGTTAAAGAGGTACTTCATTTTTTCTTGGGAAGATGAAGGCTCTTAGCTGTCAGTGTTCTGTTTCGAGATATGCTCTAATAGTCAGTGTTTATGCCCCTCTCTATCATGGTTCATCCAATTTAGTACCATCCATCTATCCTTCCATACACAGCCTTTCTTATGGCTATGCAGAAGGATTCAATACTTACTAGATCTCTTCTCTTTTTGTAGACCACTAGCTCCAAGCAACATGGTCCAGTCAACAATGTATTCCTTCCTAATTACTTCAGTCTGGATGCGAATGAAAACACTCTCTTTGCTGAGATATTGTTGCAGAATTTTATCCCTTTAGAATACCTTCTAAAATCTGTGCCAGAACTGTAGATCCTGGTGACTTTCATCATCGGTAATTTGAAGGTCTAAAAGCCTAAAATATTTATTTTCTCTTATCTGTGTGGCTGGGAAGAAAATTTGCTGAAATAGACCTGGGGATCGTGGTGGACAACAAGCTAAACACGAGTCAGCAGTGCATCACTACGGGAGCAACAGCAAATCTGATTCCAGGCTGCATGAACAGGGGCATTACTAACAGAGACAGGGATGATCTCACCCTTGATCTCACCCTGTTAAACACTTACCAGGTCACACCTGGAGTACTGTGCTCAGTTCTGGTCCCCACAATTCAAAAAAGAACAGACTGGAGATGGTCCAAAGGAGGGCTATGAAGATGATCAAAGAACTGGAGAACTCAACCTATGTGGTAAGACTGAAGGCCTCTTTTTCTCCCCAGAGAAGATACGTCTGGAAGAGACTTCATCACAGTATTGCAGTACTTAATGGGTGGCTTCAAAGAGGATGAAGGCTGTCTCTTCACAAGGAATCACATCAGAGACACAAAAGATAAAGGGTTTAAGTTGCACTAGGAGAGGTTTCATCTCAATATAAGACAGAATGTGTTTTTTTTTGGTTTTTTTTTTTTTTCATTGAGAAAAATCATTCACTGGAACAACCTGGAATATCCAGATTACTACCAGATATCCAGATCTTTGGGCAGTTATCAAACCTTTAACCTTGCAAATTAGCTAGTGTTTTGAAGTCTCTTGAGCAAAAAGTTCTTTTGACTTTCCGTTGACTTTTTTACCTTTTTTCAAAATAAACTTCAAGTATTGTCTCTACAATTTCTGGGTACTGTCTAAAACTGTCTGTTATGGTTTAGAATGCACTTGAGGAGGAGGTTTCAACTTTGTGGCTCAACATTCCCTTTAAAAATAATACTTGTCCTGTTTATAGTCATATATTATCAGATGTAGGTAGTATTTTCTACAACCCCCAAGTATTCATAGAAAAATCACTTTCTGACTTCTATTTACTAAGAAAACTCCAAACTATTTAGAAATATGTTAATCTGGAATGTACAAAAGATTGTAGAAACCTGTCACTTAAAAATAAATAGCACTCTTTCTTATCCAGATTGTTTTAACCAAACACAATGAAATATGCTACAATGCAAAAAATTCCTTCATATAAAAAAGTAAGAAAGACAACACTGTGATGGTTTGAAACTGTCTTTTTAATTTTTCCTTGCAAAGTTCAGAACAGAGAAAGTGAAAGAATGTAAATAAGTCACTATTGGGTGTAAGAAAGCAAAATAACGATTGTTCTAAACACTTCCATTGGATAGATAGAAATGTTTAAGAACTATTACCCAAAACAAAGTAGGCATTCTGCACATTCTGCATTCTGCAGTGGGGGCAGTTGCTGGGCTGTCTGGCTGCTGTTTCTTCTTCTCTTCTGGCTGAAGATAACACGTACTGACCTTGGCAGCTAAGTTAACAACTTTCTGCTTAACTAACTCTGCTTCTCTGTCCAGGGGGGTCTGGGGGGAAGCTCCTGGGAGAGAGAGAGGCCCCTTTGGGAGGGTCCCCTTGGGGGGAAGCAAAGGGAGATCGGTTGTGCTTTTCTGTTGATTGTATATATTTGTGAATGTTGTGAATTTTGTATATTTGTACATATTCATTGCATTTCATCATAGATTTTAGACTGTGCTTGTAAATACAGCCTTCATTTGCTTCCAGACTGGGCTAGCCTGGTTATTGTCGGGGGGGGTGGGGGGGGGAATTTCAGCACACATCAACACACTTTTTATTTTTGGCACCCAACGTGGGGCTCTATTGCTTGTATGATTTATTTCTGCTCAGATTAGGAAGCAAAATGAAGCTGTTTTGGATTCTGAGTCATTCTATCTCATCTGTTATCAGTGTGATTGTCTACAGATGGGCTGTTACCTGCATGATGGACAAGATTGTGAGATATGTGGCATATAAGTCGTTTCTTTGGGTTAAGAACAAGTTACTGAATGTTGGTGAATTCTGTTGTGGTCTTATTGGGCTAAGAAGCTATGGTAACTCAACTATGGATGTGCTAGCAGACACATTTGAGTTTGTTACTCCTCTTACAACTACAGAGGGTCTTTGGAACCCTAGATATCTTGTGCTGGCCTTAATTTTGTTGCTTCTTGGAATAATCGTGTGGCTACTGATAGCACTGTGTCAAGAAAGACATAAGGCTACTTGCTCTTCCAACTCTGCTGTGAATGTGAAAACCAATCCAGTAAATTTGGTGGCCACTGTAAGCAGAAAGCGTAAAGGAGCTGCAGGAGGAGATGCAGATGCTGCAGGAGATGGTGCAGATGGAGATGAGGGTCCTTCTACTCAGGGTCCCTCTGTTAAGAAAGATCCTTCTGATGAGGAAGAGAGGGTTAGCCTTAAAACTCTGGCAGACCTCTTGAGACCCCACATGGATGATGGAGATGTAGGTCAGGATGTAGACCCTGGTAGATTAGCAACTGCTGGCAGAGCCTCTGAACTCAAGGAAATTCAACGGAGGATTACAACAGGATTATGGGGACAGAGACCTCATGATGATGATGATGATGATGATGATGATGATGAGGATGACATACAGTCAGCTAATGCACCCAGACAGGAAATTAGACATGTGAGGAAGGATTACATCAGAGGAGATAATGAGCCAGTCCTGTCTTGGCTAGCCAGGTGTTTTGATATGGGAGCCCCAGCATTGGTGGTAGGTGACAAGTCGGCCTCTCAGTTGGGGATGCTCTCAAAGGATACAGGCATAGACAGGCATCTAGGCAAGTGCATTGGTAAAGTTTCTCTGTGGGCACGCCTCCTACTGGCAGTCTCGCTGAGGTACGCCAGCAGAGATGATTTACCATGGAACCCTAAGCCTTGGACCACAATAGCTGAGGGAATCAAGCGTCTGAGAGAGTTTGCTGTGAGAGAAGTAATGTATGGAGATCATAAGACTCTGAATCCTGATGAAATTCCTGTTGGAACAGGCCTTGCCAAAAAGCTCATTAAGCTTGCTCCTCCTAATTATGCTACTATTCTGGCAAGCAGGATTGTGGCAAGAAATTATGGTGGAGTGCCTCCTACTGTTGGCCATTTCACTGATCAAATGAGGCAATTGGAGGATAGTCTTGCACGTACTTCTTTGGTTTCAGCCATTGAAACTTTGTCTGGAGAAATAAAGAATTGCATGAAAGAGCTGAAGGAGGAACTTAAAACCTCCATATCCAACTTGATGAAGGGGGATGATTCTGATTCCTCTTCCTCCAGATGGATACAAGTTTCAGCTGTTAGGAACAGACATGCTCCAAGAAGGCCATTCCAGAATAGGTCAAACCAAAACAGACAGCAGAGGCAATCACGTGGCAGTAAATGGATAACTCTGCGTGATCAGTTTGGTAAGAACATGAACAGATGGGATGGTCAACCAACTTCTGATCTTTTCAAGAGGTTACAGGAGCTGCAGAGGGGCAGATCCCGAGGTAGCAATACCAGGAGGGTAGCTGTCGCTTTCTCAGTTTCCCAGAACAACTCTGATAGCTCCAACAGTGATCCTAATTCTGATGCTGGACGTTGTGCCAGCTGTACATGTGGAGGTAATCCCCACCATTAGGGGTGCCCTGCCTTCCGCCAGGGGGAGGTAAGGGATAATGGAGATAACAGAATCTATTGGGATGTGTACATTCAGTGGCCTGGCACTTCAAAATTTCAGAAGAACAGGGCCTTGGTTGACACAGGAGCTCAGTGCACCATAATACCATCAAATTATCAAGGGGGAGAATCTATAACTATTCAGGGAGTCACTGGTGGATCTCAAGAGTTGTTTAAGATAGAGGTTGATATAAGTTTAACTGGGAAGCAGTGGAAGAAACATAGTATTGTAACAGGACCTAATGCACCCTGTATTTTGGGAATTGATTTTCTGAGAGAAGGGCGTTTTAAAGACCCTAAGGGTTTCAAATGGGCTTTTGGAATAGCAACTGTAGAAATTGATGGAGAAAAATTGAAGTTGTCCATTAGACCTGAGCTTTCAGATGAATCTGCAGTTGTGGGACAACATGAGATAGAGGATGTAAAGCTGCCGGTTGCTTCTCAAACTGTGCATCACAGACAATACAGAACCAACCGTGACTCTTTGGTGCCCATTCAAAACTTGATTCGTCAGTTGGAGAGTCAGAAGGTCATCAGCAAAACTCATTCACCTTTCAACAGTCCAATCTGGCCTGTGAGAAAGCAGAATGGAGAGTGGCGTCTGACAGTTGATTTCCGTGCCTTGAATGAAGTAACTCCACCCATGAGTGCAGCTGTACCAGACATGATGGAACTCCAATATGAGCTGGAATCCAAGCAGGCCAAATGGTATGCTACCATAGACATTGCTAATGCTTTCTTCTCTATTCCCATAGCAGAGGAATGCAGGCCTCAGTTTGCTTTCACCTGGAGAGGCATTCAGTACACATTCAATCGTTTGCCCCAGGGGTGGATTCACAGTTCAACCATCTGCCATGCAGTGATCCATGATGCTTTGGAGAAAGGTGGAGCTCCAGAACACATTCAGTTCATCGATGACATCATCGTCTGGGGTGAGACTGCTGAAGAAGTCTTCGAGAAAGGTAACAAAATCATTGACATTCTCTTGCAAGCTGGTTTCGCTATCAAGCGAGACAAGGTGAAAGGACCTGCCAGAGAAATCCAGTTTCTGGGAGTGCGGTGGCAAGATGGTCGCCGTCACATCCCAATGGATGTGATAAACAGAGTCTCCACCATGGCAAATCCCATCAACAAGAAAGAAACTCTGCGTTTCTTAGGCATAGTGGGATTTTGGAGACTGCACATTCCTGGATACAGTCAGATTGTGAAACCTCTATATGATGTGACTCGAAAGAGAAACAGTTTCCAATGGGGTCCTGAGCAACAAGCAGCCTTTGACCAGATAAAGTGAGAGGTAGTCCAAGCGATGGGTCTGGGACCTGTCCGAACTGGTCCAGACATTAAGAACATTCTGTACACGGCCGCGAGTGACAGTGGCCCAACCTGGTGCTTATGGCAAAGAGCTCCAGGTGAGACACGAGGACGTCCTCTTGGTTTCTGGGGTCGTGGCTACAGAGGTTCAGAGGTAAACTACACTCCAACAGAGAAAGAGATTTTAGCTGCTTATGAAGGAGTGAAAGCTGCTTCTGAAGTGATTGGAACTGAGTCACAACTTCTTCTAGCTCCTAGATTGCCAGTTCTGAATTGGATGTTCAAAGGCAAAGGTTCTTCACCACATCATGCAACAGATGCTACCTGGTCTAAGTGGATGGCTCTAATAACACAGCGAGCTCGAATGGGAAATCTCGAAAGGCCTGGTTTGGTGGAGGTGATCACAAACTGGCCAGAAGGCACAAGCTGTGCAAAACCTCCAGAGGAGAGAGTAACTCGTGCTGAGGAAGCTCCTCCTTACAGTAATCTGTCTGATGATGAAAAGAGATATGCTTTGTTCACAGACGGTTCCTGTCGTCTTGTTGGGAACAAGCGGAGATGGAAATCTGCAGTGTGGAGCCCAACGCGCAGAGTTGCAGAAGCGAGAGATGGAGAAGGAGAATCCAGTCAATTTGCAGAGGTAAAAGCTGTCCAGCTAGCTCTTAACGTAGCTGAACATGAGAGATGGCCAAAGCTTTATCTCTACACCGACTCATGGATGGTAGCCAATGCCTTGTGGGGTTGGCTGAAAGACTGGAAAAAGAATGGCTGGCAGAGGAAAGGAAAGCCAATCTGGGCTGCAGATCTGTGGCAAGACATTGCTGCTCGCATTGAGAGAATCCCAGTGAAAGTGAGACACATCGATGCTCACATTCCTAAGAGCAAAGCTACAGAGGAACAACAACACAACCATCAGGCAGATCTAGCTGCAAGAGTTTCCCAGGTGGACACAAACTCTGATCCTGATCCTGATCTTGACTGGAAACACCAAGGTGAGCTGTTCTTAGCTCGGTGGGCCCACGACTCGTCAGGACATCAAGGCAGAGATGCAACCTACCGATGGGCTCGTGACAGATCCATTGACATTTCCATGGATGCTATCACACAAGTCGTCCATCCATGACTGTGACATTTGTGCTGCTATTAAGCAGGCAAAGCGGATCAAGCCCTTGTGGTACGGTGACCGATGGTCCAAGTACAAGTATGGTGAAGCCTGGCAGATTGACTACATCACTCTACCTCGTTCTCCATCTGGTAAGCAGTATGTGCTGACTATGGTAGAGGCAAGCACTGGATGGCTGGAAACTTATCCAGTTCCTCATGCAACTGCACCATTCTTGGTCTGGAAAGACAAATCCTGTGGAGACATGGAACTCCAGAGAGGATTAAGTCAGACAACGGAACTCATTTCAAGAACAATCTTGTAAAAAACTGGGCCAAAGAGCATGGCATCGAGTGGATATTCCACATTCCCTACTATGCACCAGCTGCAGGGAAGATCGAACGCTACAACGGTTTGCTGAAAACCACTCTCAAAGCCATGGGGGGTGGATCTTTGAAGAACTGGGAGAAACATTTAGCACAAGCAACCTGGTTAGTGAATAGTAGAGGTTCAGTGAATCGAGCTGGACCTGCCCAATCAGATTTGTTGCGAAAGGAGGAAGGTGATAGAGTTCCTGTTATCAGAGAAAAGAATCTGTTAGGCAAAACTGTTTGGGTATTTTCTCCTTCAGGAGAGGCCAAACCTGTCTGAGGGGTGGTTTCTGCTGAAGGTCCTGGTCACACCTATTGGGTGATGCAAGAAAATGGTGAAATTCAGTGTATTCCACAAAGAAATCTAACTTTGGCTGAGAGAGGTTAAATTCAGAGTGTTGCGCAGATACAGCATCGCGCCCAAGAGGAGAGTTCATGAGATCTATGGTGTATGAACCCTGAGAGCCCTGAGTCACCTGAGAGTCCCTGTTCCTTTCTTCGCTCCATCTGCGAGGAAACAAGCTGTTTGCTGTTTTTCCTGTGATTTGACTCTTTTGAATCATCTACATCTGAGATAGCCGGAATGGACTATGTTCTTTATTCACCTATTGTTGTAGATATTATTTTAGATTAGATAAATGATAGTAGCAGCCAATGGAATTGTTTAGAAGGGGTGGACTGTGATGGTTTGAAACTGTCTTTTTAATTTTTCCTTGCAAAGTTCAGAACAGAGAAAGTGAAAGAATGTAAATAAGTCACTATTGGGTGTAAGAAAGCAAAATAACGATTGTTCTAAACACTTCCATTGGATAGATAGAAATGTTTAAGAACTATTACCCAAAACAAAGTAGGCATTCTGCACATTCTGCGTTCTGCAGTGGGGGCAGTTGCTGGGCTGTCTGGCTGCTGTTTCTTCTTCTCTTCTGGCTGAAGATAACACGTACTGACCTTGGCAACTAAGGTAACAACTTTCTGTTTAACTAACTCTGCTTCTCTGTCCAGGGGGGTCTGGGGGGAAGCTCCTGGGAGAGAGAGTGGTCCCTTTTGGAGGGTCCCCTTGGGGGGAAGCAAAGGGAGATCGGTTGTGCTTTTCTGTTGATTGTATATATTTGTAAATGTTGTGAATTTTGTATATTTGTACATATTCATTGCATTTCATCATAGATTTTAGACTGTGCTTGTAAATACAGCCTTCATTTGCTTCCAGACTGGGCTAGCCTGGTTATTGTCGGTGGGGGGGGGGCGGAATTTCAGCTCACACCGACACACAGGCAGAAATCTTCTCACCATAAATTGCTGGGTAAACGACATTCTAAGTAGTGACATTTTCAGTCATATCACTGAAATAAAATTAAACAAAATTTTAAAAGGTAGTACGGAAAAAAGATGCCTTAGGCCAAATACACACCACAGAAATTGTAATTAAAAGATGTAACCAGTCAATTACATAATTTAGTCAGAAAATAGTGTTTTAAATGAAACGAAATAAATTTAAACCATATTTTGAAATTTAAGAAGTTTAGAGTCATACAGCCTTCACCATATTAATGAACTAATATCCAGATTTTCAAAAATGTGTATGCGTGCACCTTCTCAACACACACAATGCCAACACAGTTCATTTTGAGTTTAGGGAACTGGGTTTTAACCATGTGTCCCCTTCTTTCCTAATAATTTTGTGAATGCCTCAAGCCAGACAATGTGGCACAGTTCTTGAGAATCTATTTATCTTGGCTTGCTCACATTGTTTTTCCAGGTATAGGAAAGCAGTTATCTACATTTTCTATATCAAGATACAAGTGCATTTGTAAAGAATTATATTGAATCTTTTTAGGTGTTTTGGGGTTTTTGTTTGTTTTAATTTTTATAGATATATTTTTACTTGATAATTTTTGCCAATTTTGAGTCTAGTCTATAATATGAGTAAACATACTACATAAGAAAACCCTCTTTTTCTGAAAAAAAAAAAAAAAAGGCAGGTAAACAAACAAACAAAATCCCAAACAGAAGAATAGAAGAAAATATAAATAGTCAAGAAATATAATTTTTTCTTCTCTGAGTATTAGTTTGTGTACTATGTGGCTTAGGACTACAAGAAGTTAACCGGGATCAATTCTTCATTCAAAGGCTGACACTCCAAAGTATTTTTCTTGTACTTTGGCAATGAATAAGAGACATAGGTATAGAAATTATTTCCAGAGAATCTGAATCCAGAGAATTCCATAAGCTGAATCCAAAGAATATCAGATAAAAAGTTATGAGTACTTCATTTAAGCAGAAAGTGACCATAGCTGAAACAAATGAAGCATTGCACTTTTAATTCCATTTCAAATAATATGATAATCTGAATGAACATCTCTATAAAGACAAGGGCTTAAAGCTTATCTCAGTGAGTGTGTAATACCATACAATGGCAATAACTTTCATTTCTGCTTCTGTTATACCCAAAAAACCCCAGAAAACAAGTAGTAATTAAACTTTAATTAGTTAGAACCCAACAACTCAATTTTGTTTTAGCTAAATATTTGGTTTATTTTTTCACTTTCCTTCTCTGTTTCCTTTTTGTTTTTCTAGTTTGTTTTTTTTTAACTTTTTCTCCCAAAGCAAGACTTGTATTTGTTCTTCCTTTTTCTTTTTTTCTCCTATGATTTTCAGATTATGCTGATTTTTTTTTTATATCAAACTCTCTATTTTGTTACAAAGTATAACTGAATCGACATTTACATCTAAGAGATAATGAAATTATGAGAAAATTATCCTGAATGGTAACATAATCTCTTATTTGCTTCCATTGAGGAAAATTCTTTAGAGCTCTTTAGACAGGAGTTAAATTCATTAATAGATAGCATGTCTCTGTGATAAGCTTTAGCCAATGGAGACTATTTCACATCTAGTGTTCACATAATAATAGACAGAACTTACGGAAATCCCATGCAACAAGAAGGCAGATAGTCCATATTCCAAAATTCTGCTTTGCACCAGTCACTCACTGCTTCTGAGAACACCAGGGTCTAATTAATCTTTCGTGGTTCTACATCTGCCAATGCAGCATGTACAACCAGATTCATCCAAAGGAAGAGTCATCATTCTTTCTTCTCACCCTTTCAGTACTTCAGTGTTGTTACAAGTCACTGAATATAACAGAAAATCTCACCAAGAATTTTAAGATTCAGTGAACAAATTTCTAAAAAGCTATTGCTGGTATGTTTGCATGGCTTGGAAGATCTTTTTTATTTTTTTCCTTTAGTATTACTTCACAGTTAATCACTACAGGTGCACACATATAAAAATGTGGGAAGTAAAAGCCCTTTTGACACTTTCAGTATTGCTTTCACTAGTCAATATTATTTATCAGTGAATTAAAGCAACATAAAATGTTATTTATAATGTTATATATTTGTTGTCATCTATCTCAACTTCACATGCAAGGTAGGACTGGGACCTGTGCTAGATAGGTCAACTTGGTGTTTTTTTAGCCAAGTCCTGAAAACCCCCAAGGGTGGATGAGCCTTTCTTAATATGCTTAATTATCCTTGTGGGCTTTCATTGGACTCTCTCCATTATGAACATCTCTATTGCACTGAGAATTGCAAAACTAGACACTCTAATTTCACTCTAAAATTGTGCAACTTCTGAAAGTTTTGTTTTGTTTTGTTTTTTTCCTCTTTTGAGACACTGCATCTAGACCCTTCCAAAGGCTTTTTTACTTTGAGTCCAAAGTCACAAAAACCATTATTGCCATCTGGAAAAAGGCTAAAAACTTTAATGACTTTAATGCTTTAATTTATACACATAATATTAATAATTACTTTATAGTTATTTTAACCTATCTGAATTTTGACTAATTAAAATGGAGTATGCTCACACAATTTCCCATTACTAAAAACAATTTCACAACTATGTTAGAGCTCCACCATAATTTCAAACATTCTATTGCAGGATATTAATTTTATGATTATTTAACTTAACCTTTTGGAGTGGGTCTACTGGAAGTCTATCGCCTCCTGCACATTTTGTGGCATGTTTCTTAGTTATTCTGCACTGAATTTCTCTTTGATGCCCCTCCACTGAAGTCAACACAAAAATGAGCCAATACCAAATGCAAAGAAATATTTTGTGAGTTTAATATCAAAGTTTTTATTTGCATATTTATTTTCAGAAACTTGTGACATTATTATGATGTGTTAAAGCTGCAAGAGAGTGGAGAAAAACAAAACCATATATTTCTATGGGACCTGGCAGGAAGTGACATATCCTCATTACTGTAAAAAATTTGGTTTTAAAGGGAACTGTTTGCCTAGAAATACATGAGGACATATATGTTGTCTACAGTTGTGACATCCACAATATTGCCTAAATTGAGTGCCTTACTTCTGGTATTACCTCAGATAAAACTAGCAAGTTTGCTTGTTTTTCTTTCGAGTTTTTTTTCTTTTGCTATACAGAACTTTTACAGTGATCAGAAGTGTGGCTCATTTTACAAAAGCCATAACACAGACAATCCACAGTTTTGTGTTTTGTTTTGTTTTAAATAAATAGTTTGTAGGTATCAAGTCTCAACATTTGTTGATATCTAAAGTAGGGTAATAAAAGAATTGCTGCTTTTGGAAGACATTTTAGATATCTTACCACTAACACCACTCCCTGTTCATTTAAAGCAGTGTAAGAGTGACTTCACCATTTCACTCAGCTTTACAGATTTGTGGGGTGATTTTTAAAATTTTGGTGATGGCTCTCAGGGAAAACTAAGAAATGATCATATATCGACAAGAACATATCTAACAAGTTGAGACAACCATCTCAAAAACTGCAGATGCTCAAAACATTTTAGTCAAGAATTCCATATGCTTGGTAATCCAAAAAGGGAAAGCAGAGGAAACAGTTCAAAAGAAACATTATCATCATTGTTTCATATTCAGTGCTTTAACATTTCAAAGCAAATTACACAGTTGTTTTTTTTTTTTTTTTTTTTTGAGATGAACCCATTTAATTTCCAAGATATGCACCCTGAAATTCTCAGTCCTGTTTGTTTCCTATCTATGTTTCTGAACAGAAGGACTATTTATACCCCACTCTGGAAATTAATTTGTAATTATCTCAGAGCACTCTTCTCCTGACACTCCCAATAAGGTGGATTTTTTTTCCGGAATCAAGTTGATGTTACCATATGGCACACTTCGCTCTGTGTACCAAGCACAAAAGTTTTGTGAGTTTTCATCACCAGCATAGGCAGAGAGAGTAAAAATTAAAAGTAGCAAAAATGGAAAAGCAAAAAGTAAGCACTGCTCCTCTACAGAATTCATTTTAACCCAGAAGTCAAGAAATGTTAGTGCTTTCATTGGTTTCTTTAAAGATAACATTTTAGAATTCTACTATCTTTAAACACACTGAAAGTTAAGACAGAGCTCAGGCAAGCCAGGATGCTGTCCATTACTGAAATCATGGATATTAGCATGTAAGGCATGTGAGTAAATAGTCCTGTATGTAGATTTTTTGTAGTAGCAGCCAGTAGTATGAAAAAGAGACTGAAATTCTCCTTGTATTCTTCTATCTTTTATAATTCCAACAAAACAAAATTTCAATTCCTTTGTTTTATTGCAAAGCCCTAAAAACTTTCAGGAATCTGAAATATGGTTTTGCAAAGAACTATAGTTCAAACTGCAACCCTTTTTCATTCACTTGACCAAGGTGCATTGGATTGTTTCAGTTTCGCTGCATACACTATCACCTTTCATACTTTGGAGAAAGATCAAGAAGAATCCCTAGGAAAAGGAGATGAAAATGATCATATAGTACTCTTGATATTTCAAATGTCAATAGAAAGAAGGAATGTTTGAATGTGTTATTATACCTTGCTAGTGCACTTCAACTATCCTCCAGACATTATAGGTTAAGGAAGTGAATAGCTTAACTCACTTTGCCAATGTTTCTAAAGCTTTGTAGGTAAAGATAAAGGTCAGAGACACTAAAATCTCAATTTCCTTCTCCCACTAATTGAAACACAGTGACTATTCATTAACAAAATTACAGTGAAGATATAAATTATTTGCCATCTTCTAATTATGCCTTAAAAAGATTGTTTCCTCACTTAGAATGAAACTGTTATTTTTGTGTATACATCTTATGCATCTACAAACCCACAAACATACAAAGGGTATATTACTTCTAAAAAAGTGTTCTCTGAGAATCCTTCCTGAGATTCCTCAGTGTGAGTTTGTCATTCCTGATAATATGTTTCAAACACAATATAAAACTTTCTGAAATCCTATTTAGTTTGTCTGTCTTTTTTTCACTGCATTAATAAACTATCAGAGCGTTTCAAGAGAAAGTTGAAGAAATAAATCCATATGTTACTGAAATAATCTGACTATGAAAAATGCTTCTGTTTATGGAAGCTGTTTCTATGTAAAACAAAACCAAACCAAAAACAGAAACAAAAAAAAAAAAAAAAAAAAAAGGGAAAAGAAAAAAAGCCAAGCCAAAACAACCCATAAACCAAAACCAGGGAAGAAAATTATTCTGAATGGATTGCTTGGGGCAGTGATTGAAGTAATCAAAGGTCTTTAAAACAGAGACTTCTTTTCTTTCTGGTTGTCATTATATATAGACAAGTAGTGTTCAATGGATTCAATACATTATTTGAAAATCTCTTTGAGATGTTATTTAAGGAAAGCAACTCTCAAATTTATTCACTATCTTCTTCCATTTAATTGAATGAGAAAAAAAAAAAGCAGAAAAAAACCCCCAAAAAACAAAAAAGCCCCACCAAAACCAAACCAAACAAAAAATAAATAAATAAAAGAAAACCAAAACAACAAACAAGACAGTTTCCATAGATTTAAAATGGAAATAAAATTAAGTCAAAATTAAGCACAAGGCTCATCTATATGAAAGTGATTCCTTCCTTTCATAAAGCATAAATGCACATAAATTAATTTCATTCCTGTTGATATTGTTATTTTCTCCAGCTCAGAGTTGTAACAGTGATCGTTACACTACAGTGAAATATCATCTTCAGGTAAGTTACAATAGGCTTTGATAGTTTTTCCTTCACGGCTGCAATGGCAGTTTTATAATATCAGCCCAGCCTAAAACATGACTTTTATCATCTCACTAGGAAAGATCTTAATGAAGAACAGCTATTTCTAAATTAACAAAAACAAGACTCTTGCCTCTTACCTTTACCAAAGAGCAATACATACCATAACCATGGAACAAATGAAAAGAATCATTCTTGAGTTCTTCTGGATGCTCCACAAAGGCAGCTGAGGTTCTGGCCTTGAGTATGGAAGAATCTGGGTTGTAAGATGGGGCTACTTGAGGTATTTCCAAATAAATTGCATCCATTTCTTACATTAATAAGTCTTCTTTGACAGATGAGCTTGAATCTGTCTCTTGAAACAAAAAATTCACACTGGATATCTCACTGGGGATCATCTCCTTATATAAAACTGACAGATATTTAAAAATATGCTACTAACAAAACACAACATTGTTGGAACCCAAAAAGGGAATAATAATGGAATGCATAGATGGCCTTCATATCTGTGAGGCCCTGGAGGTGATAAGGGATGTTGTACCTCTAAACCACGTGAGAAATGGATGAGAGTAAAAAATAACGAAGTACTGACTGCCTCTCAGAAATGGATGGGAAGGCAACCAGGGTGAAAGGCACCTGTTTAAATAAAGATAAATCATTGGGCTTAACCAGGCAGGCTGTGGGAAAGTGGAACTGCAATATTCACGTATGTCTCAATAAATGTCCACCAGCTCCGCAGGTCTGGGCCATTTTGCCCACCCTGCAGCAGCAGTCACCTCCTCGCAATTGGTCTGTTGGTTGTATTTCTGCTCTCTGTGTTGAGACGGCAGGTCAGGGATCAACATATTGCTCAGTGTGCTCACGGAGAACCCCCACAAAATAAGCTAACAATTTATTTTTCTTTTAACTGTCAAGAGCAGAAAGATTAGTACATAAAGTCTTATATTTGAAAGAGAAGACAATACATTCAGGAATGCATTTTTTCTGACCAGCAGCTCCATCCTTCATTAGGAAGGAAAGTGATTTAAGAAGAGGATGTGATGGTTTGAAACTGTCTTTTTAATTTTTCCTTGCAAAGTTCAGAACAGAGAAAGTGAAAGAATGTAAATAAGTCACTATTGGGTGTAAGAAAGCAAAATAACGATTGTTCTAAACACTTCCATTGGATAGATAGAAATGTTTAAGAACTATTACCCAAAACAAAGTAGGCATTCTGCACATTCTGCGTTCTGCAGTGGGGGCAGTTGCTGGGCTGTCTGGCTGCTGTTTCTTCTTCTCTTCTGGCTGAAGATAACACGTACTGACCTTGGCAGCTAAGTTAACAACTTTTCTGCTTAACTAACTCTGCTTCTCTGTCCAGGGGGGTCTGGGTGGAAGCTCCTGGGAGAGAGAGAGGCCCCTTTGGGAGGGTCCCCTTGGGGGGAAGCAAAGGGAGATCGGTTGTGCTTTTCTGTTGATTGTATATATTTGTAAATGTTGTGAATTTTGTATATTTGTATATATTCATTGCATTTCATCATAGATTTTAGACTCTGCTTGTAAATACAGCTTTTCATTTGCTTCCAGACTGAGCTAGCCTGCTTATTGTCGGTGCCGGGGGGGAATTTCAGCTCACACCGACACAAGGAATAAGTTTAACTTACATGGTATAGAACAAAAGAAAAAGAAAAATCGCACTTGAAAAGGAAAAGAATCTTTAAAAGTAAAGAATAAAATTTCTATTATGAACAGTGACTAAAATATTATTTATTAAACAATTTTTTTTCTTTTATAAAAATTATAGCTAATTCCATGGAAACGAAAAGTTTTAAACTAGCAAGTCTATGATCTTAAGTACCTTCATAGCCTCATAGGAGGACCGCTACTGATGGAAATGTCTCTATTATGTAATGATCTACCCTCCTCAGTCTTGAAATACAGTGTACTTTACTCACCAATATATTGTAAATTCACGTAGTACTGCTTAAGAAAGCATTATCGTTTAGTTGTCCACACCTGACATCTAGATTGTTAGTTTTTCAGTGTTTGTTTGGTTTTTCCCTCTTTTGAAATATCCACTTTTTAATTCTGTCTTTTGTGTGAAGACCTTTTACTTATCCATTTCCAGTTTCAGTTTTAAACTGGATGATAGCATCTTTCCTTCAGTCCTACTGACTAACATTTGACATTTTCTTCCTCTTACTCATACATCTCTAAGATTTAAGTTTCCTTTCCTTTTCATTGCTTCACAAAATATTTCTTAGACAACTAATACATTTTAATCAGTAAGGTTATCAATACTAGCATACGATCTGAGAAGTGACAGAAGTCCATAGATGAAAAATAAAATTTTTATTATGTTTTGATTTAAGGTTGAACAGTAAGCTACTTTAGGAATAGCAAGTTGAAAAGGAAGCAGTAGAATAGATCATGAGGAAGTCGTATTCATGAAGAGTAAACAGAACTTTTTTCCTTAAAATTACATTTTTAAAAAGCTACAATAATGTGGGAGAAGGAAACCCTCCTACGCTGAATGGAATATATCAAACTGGAACTAAGAAAGCAGAAAAAAGGAACTGAAAATTATATTGCATTTGTCAGTTCGGCAGTTGTTCTGTCCTGATTTCATACCATCTTCTGCAGATGAATAATAGAACAATATTAAGTCTCACCAACTCAAGAAAAAAAGGCATTAAGGTGAGTAAGTATTGCATGAACCTTCAGGAGGTACGAATTATTGAAGATGAACAGCCAAATCCTTGTATCATACACAAAAAGGAAAATGTCTTAGTATCAATCCTGAAGATTTGAGCAGAAGTAGAGAATATAGGCTTTTGCCCATGAAAAAAAGTTTTCATGCCAAAGCTGTGAGTAACTGAGGATAACATAAACTGCTAGGACCTCTACTGTACCTCTTCTGAGAGGTAATGTGTTGTGGTTCATGCCCAGCAGGCAGCTAAGCCCCGTGCAGCCACTCACACAACTGACCACCTCTTCCCCACTGTGGAAGGATGGAAAGGAGAATTGGGAGAAAAAGACAAAGCTCCATGGATTGAGAAAAGGAGAGTTTTGAAGATCAGCACAAAGTGATGATAATCAGGAAGAAAAACAATACTAACTAAATACTATACACAAGAAACAATCCAAACCAGAGCCCATCTCATCTCATCTGCCTGATCCTGCCCTGACACCACCTGCTACAAGCAACAGCCACTTGCTCAAGGCACTCACACTTGCCTGGGCCAGCCCTTCCCTTATATAGCAGACATGACATCAGTATGGTATTGAATATCCACTGGCTGGTTCAGCCAGTTATCTTGGCTGTGTTCCCTCCCAGCTTCTTGGGAAGAGGGGGGGAAGAAAAAACCACCACAACAAACCACACCAAAACTCAATCTTACCTTAGATGAACCCAGAACATTATCCACCCCTTATTTTGTATCAACTTTGCCATGTCCAGCATTTAACAGTTAAGATAATCCAATTTAATTCACTAGGTTTTCTCACCCAAAATGAGATCACCTTGTGGTACACAATGGATTTCTCCATCCTTCCACATCACCCACTAGATGCACCCAGGTTCCCAGGCAAAAGCACCCATTGTCATTGATTGTTACCAGCATCTAAGCTCTTTCAAAACCTTCACGTACTTAATACTCTGTATCTAATGGAAAAAACACCAATAAATTAATGTGCTAAGATTTCTTTTTTCCTCCACATGAAGAGGTCCCCAAACATATTTGGCGAATTACATGTACTCCTTTATTGCATATACTCTTTCATTGAAGTTGATACACCACTGTTTACTATAAAAAACCAAAAAAACCCCAAAACTAAACCAAACAAAAAATAAAAATAAAACACAACAACAAAACAAACAAACACACAACTGCCCCCCAACAAACACACACACACAACCAAAAACAAATAAACAAACAAAAAGTCAAGAAAAGAGTTCCAGTTCATGCTTTCCAACAGCATATTTAAAAACCCAAACAGCAAAACTCCTATTTCCCACTGGAAAGCCACAGTCTGTCTTATGGCACTTTTTTTGTTTCTATTTTTCAAAGTTGTCCTGAGGACACATTGCTCTGTGACAACTCAAATCAAGTCGTATTCCTTGTATTCTGCCAAGCAGCATTAGAGAACGTAGTGCAATGTGACTATAACAACATGGGAAAATGTCACAATGATATAGTACTCAGGAGATGATACAAATATTCTCTCCAAAATTTAAAGAAGTTTCTGCATAAAATGTACATTTTCCCAAAACTTTACTAAGTTTTGGACTCCCTTTCTATTCACTGTCAATTATATTGATACTGTAAAGAACAATATGTGATTTTATTGCCAGGAAATGAAATGTATGGAATATTTCTTTTTCAGTTGCTCTGGCTCAACAATGCAGTGTTCCAGATTGAAATCTCACATCCTGACAGCATGCCTGTATATTAACATCCTACCCTCGAGTTCCTAGAAAGTAATATAAAGAATTTTCCAGGTGTGTAAAAGACCATATCTGCAATGCAACTAACTGATGTGGAACAGAAGGGAAATCTTGTTCTAAATAAGGTGGCATTTCTTGGATCTCAGTGTAAATCAGCATCATGACACTTGTTTTAACAATTCCTTCAATGTCTGTATTTTTTGCAAGTATGTGTAACTCTTAGTCTGGATTATGCACTGCCCAGGAAAAGAGGTGTATAGTCTAATGTGTAGTTTAATTTTCACCAGATTCTACTACATATCAGTTAACATTTCATTTAAATAAATATTTAAATAAAACCCAAAGACAATATAAAAGAGATTAAAGATATATCTATTATTTTTTACTGAGAAGCTTTTCAGAGAAGTAAGTGAAAATATATTTTGGAAAGTTTAGAAAGGAAGAAGTAACATTTAGTTTCACAGTAACGTACTCAAAAGTTACATGTAACTAATCAATTTTTTCCTTGACTTTTCAAACTTTCCTCACAGTTCTTTAAGAGACTGTAACAATGGCAGACACCATAATAAAGCATAGGTAGGGTTGCTTACATTAATTATATTGTTATGGATTTATATTTATGCAGCTATTTTCCTTCCTCAGTGTTTCAGTGGCAAAGTCATGCTTGAGGTGGGTGGCAGAAAATTAGCTTCAGATCGAACATATAATGAATGAGCTAGCTGTTGGTTGATTTAGTAAGATTGAGGGAAATGCTCTGTGCTTTTCCTGAGGTGAAAAGTAATTTGAGCTAGTGGAAAAGTTTCTCATAAGGGTGGCCAAGCAAAGACATTCCTCCTAGCAATAACAAGTATGTTGTACATATGTAACTTCCACACATAACTACTGGTAACATTATTTTTTCTAATTTTAGCAAGTCAGAAAAACATTTTTTTGGCAGTCAGGTTAATACCACTTTCTGGGGACAGCTATGTGATACTGTTTTAATATATTCATGAATATCAAGTAATATCCAGTTCAATGAATTTTATACCTCAAAGCCAAAACCCGATAAAATGCGGATTAGAGTTGTCAAGTCACAGTCATTAGGAAAGCATTAGAAACATGCAGGCTTCAGAGTGAAGTCTGCTATTCGTCTTAAGACTTCACTGCAGCACAGAGATTGAAAAATACCTGGAAAAATAAAACAGTATACCACTTTATTATTTTTTTTTCTTTTGTGAGAATTATGACTGAAGAGTCCTGAGGAAATAAGTGGAATTTATAGCCCAGATATCATTATGTCAGAAAAACAAACTTGATCCACTAGCAGTTTCTGGAAAGACACAGTGTCTCTAAGCAGCTCATCTCTGCAAAACCGAGATCCAGACATACTGCCTAAACCATCTTGCACATCTCAAACTAGATTTGTTTTATATGGGAGTATTTTATGCATTTGATTTTCATAAAATAATAACAACAATTCAATCTATGTCATGTAGATAATATGATATATAAGATTATTTTTTTAGTGAAAGTATTTTAGTCTCTTTTAATCTTATGATTAACCTCAAACATTTGACTGAGTACCACAGAGAGCTGAAAGACAACCATCATCAGTAAAGATAAGCACATTACTTAATTTGTGGTTATCTTTAAAACATTTTCAGTGGAATTTTAAAGTATACTTTTCATCTCTTAATACCATAAAAATTAATGTTTCCTCCCTGCAGCTTATATAAAGCACACTAGTCTAAAAATCCCTTTAGAGAAGTCAACAAAAGAGGTTAAAATTATAATTCATAGATTCATAGAATGGTTTAGGCTGGAAGTGAACTTGAAGATCATTTAGTGCCTATCCCCTTTCCATGGGCAGAGGCACCTATCACTGGACCAGGTTGCTCAAAGCCTCATCCAACCTGGCCTTGAATACTTCCAGAGAGACCTCCCTGGTTAATCTGTTCCAGCGTCTCACCACCCTCACTGTAAAGAAATTCTTCCTAATATCCAGACTAAATCTAGTCTCCTCGAGCTTAGAGCCATTCCCTCTCACCCTGTCACCACAAGCCCATGTAAAACATCCTTTTCCAGCTTTCTTGTAGGCTCCTTTCAGGTACTGGAAGGATGCTGTAAGGTCTCCCCCGAGCTTTCTTTTCTCCAGGTTGAACAGTCCCAAAACTCACAACCTGTCCCTGTAGGAGAAGTTCTCCAGCTCTCTTATCAAGGAAAATAATTAGCACTTAAAATATGAATCTAAACCAATAGTTCATCTGTTTTTCAGATATGATTTATCAAATTAAGTAGGTATTCATGACAAAATCCCTTTCCACAGATAAGCATTGTGAATTTTATTCTTCCAAACTGAGCCTGTATCTAGCTCTTTCTCTCCCCCCTTTTTATATATGTGTATTGTCTTTGATTTTAAATGTTCAGTCAGGTTTTTCTCAACAATTTTTGAAGTACCTAGTGCTAAGGAAACTCCAGTTTGACTTTTAGAATACAAATTCATACTTTAATTCATTCTTCTACGCAGTTCATACATGTAGTTAAAAAAATGCAAGTCCTTTTCATGACATATGAAGATGGAATCAAAAAAAGTTAACTATTTCAACAATTTTGTAAAAAGGGTAAAATATTACTTAACTGTATTTTTCATCACATATTCCACAATGATTCAAAATTGTTAAGAGAGTGTCCATGTGTTTCTGTCTACTTTGAAATTTGAAACAACCACCGTAATCATAACAGATTATGGTGTGAATGCTTTCTACTTATTTGTTTTTCATTCTAGCTAATAGTTTCCTGTACTTCACATACACAATCTTTTCTTCACTGTGTGAAATGTTTTTATGTTGTGTGGGATAAAAATAAAATACAAGCAAATAAAAATATCAGACAGAATGAAGCACTTTCATTTTGACTAAGAATTTTGTTCAGTGACTTCAGAGTTTAAGGCAGTCAGCAAAAGGCCATTAACCCAGAAGGGTTGAAAATACATTAAAAAAGTGTTTTTCCCAAGGCTACTAGTATTGTGGCTATTTCCATTCTATAGACATTTCATATTTGAAGCATCTTTTGTGAGAAAAGACAAGGAATTTATAGATTTTAATATAATGGTATTCCATTACATTCTAAGTGCTAAACTGTTGAACTTAATCTTTCTTCTTTACAATTACACAGTGCAATAAACTGGCATTTTAATTATACTTAGTCCCTTACTCTTTAACTTACTTTGTATTTTTATAAACAATGTGCTCTTGTGGCCAAGAGAGACAATGGGATCCTGGGATGTATCAAGAAGGCTGTGTCCAGCAGGTCTAGGGAAATTCTTTTACCTCTCTACTCTGCCGTGGTGAGACCACACCTGGAGTACTGTGTCCAGTTTTGGGCTCCCCAGTTCAAGAGAGACAGAGACTGCTGGAGAGAATCCAATGAAGAGCCACGAGGATGATTAGGGGACTTGAGCATCTCCCCTATGAGGAGAGACTGAGATCCCTGGGGCTGTTTAGTCTGGAGAAGAGAAGACTGAGAGGGGATCTGATCCATGTCTATAAATATGTGAGGGGAGAGTGTCAAGTGGAGGGGGCAAGGCTCTTTTTGGTGGTTCACAGTGATAAGACAAGGACCAGTGGGTTCAAACTAGAACATAGAAGATTTCACCTCAACATGAGGAGAAACTTCTTTACAGTGAGGGTGACAGAGCACTGGAACAGACTCCCCAGGGGGGTTGTGGAGTCATCTTCTCTGGAGACTTTCAAAATCCACCTGGATGCATTCCTTTGCAGACTGCCCTAAGTGATCCTGCTCTGGCAAGGGCAGGGGGGTTCGACTTGATCATCTTTGAGGTCCCTTCTAACCTCTATTATACTGTGATACTATGATACTGTGATACTATGATACTGTGATATATAAACTTTATATTTTTATAAGTAATATGTCATAGTGTATTCTGTAACAGGAACTTTTAGCTAAAGCCTTTTTTTCCCAAGATTTTATCTATTTGTAAATAAAATTAGTTCTTTTATAATGTGATGCTGACTAAAAGCAACAAAGAGTGATGTTCGACATCTTGTCACTATAAAGATATTCCCCTGTTATTTTTAGTAAAGAATTTACTTTTATTAGCCTATAAATTAACCTACAGCTTCTACCAAGAGAAAAATTCCATTCACTTCTCCTGATAGAGAGATAATTTTATCCACAATTTTCCAGTGAGACTTCAAGAAATTTAAAGATGAATGTCAGCTAAGAGGTATGTACAATAATGGAAAAATTTCACATCTCATTAACTGATATATTAACATATATAATTAATTTCATATATCATTACCTTAATATACTCTGCAATTTTCCCATTGAAAATTAGTAACATTATTGAAAAATGAATTTGCATTTTGCTATACCCACTCTAAGAAAGCATGTGCCAACCTTTTTACACATTCAGAGAGGACAGATGTAAAGTAAGTGCAACATAAGAAAAAAAAATCTTTCACACCTATCTAAACTAGTTACAGCATACAAAAAATTATGTACAGAGTCTAACTCAAATGGGTTCAGAATATATAAAGAAAATTTATTTTTTTATTTTTCTTATGTGGTCCTTACACTATGAATATTTCAAATTTTCACTTATCAGAATTCCAACTGATACAGCATATAAAGTAAAACCATGTAAAGACCAAATCCAATTACAAAACTAACCCAAAAACTAGTAATCTGGCCAACAGGGTTAATTTTCTTCAGGAGAAGTTGGGAGTGGCCACACACAGGATAGCCAACTGAACAAGCCAGTGAGGTATTTGATCCTATAATGATATGGGGAGAGGAGGTGGGGGTGCTGGCATGGTCTTATTCAGGTGTAGAGTATCTTTTGCTGTGTGGGTGTGGGGTGAGTGTGTCACGTTTTATATTACTTGGTTTTATATTACTTGGTTTTATATGTTACTTCTTTGCTGTTGCTGCTTCTTCTGTTATTCTTCCTTTGTATTGCTCTATTAAACTCATATTAACACACAGGAATTTTACACTTTGCACCCAATTTTTCCTTCCCATCCTACTGGGGGAAGGGCAAGAGGCAGTTGTGTGAGAAGCCACATGGGGCTTGGCTGTGGCTGGGATTAAAACCATAACTATCCCAAATCATCAGAGAACCTACTCATATATCTTATCTTTATTTAAGAAAGCAAGTTTTAGCACATAAAAAAGTAAGAATGTCCTACCTCAAGAGTACATGTAAAATTCTGAATGGCTCTGAAACTGTATTAATATCTGTTCATTTAACTACCTGCATGTAGACTTTTTATTTTAAGATCAAATCTCCTTAATGTGTTATATTTCAGGCACAAAGTCTATGGTATTATGCAAACAATCAAATAAATATGAGTTATCCTTTTTTATTTCAATAGACTGATTTTAATAAATTTTAGGGAGGATTATTTCATTCTTCATTTAAATTTAAGCTCTATAATTTCTGACTGTGTAGATAAAAACACTCAGGCATTATTGCATTGTTCACATAAAGTGATAACTTCAATCCTGTCTTTTAGTATGATTTGACTTTCATTATATAAAAAATATTTTTTTGCTAAACAGGATTGTATTTCTTCTAATGTGCCTTTTTTGGGCAGATCCTTTATACATTGACTAAAATGTTCCTCTGCTTAATGCGACAAAGGTTCTTACTATGTCCATTAGAAGATAATGGGAGCAGTATATAGTTCTGGAATTTGGCGTAAGTTCTTACACTGATGAGCACCATGTTTTTATTAAAAGTATCTTAACATTTAATCTAACTCATGTCTCTATCAATTATCTGTCTACAGATCAGAGAATCAGAGAATCAGAGCATCAGAGAATCAACCAGGTTGGAAGAGACCTCCAAGATCATCCAGTCTAACCCATCACCCTGCCCTATCCAATCAACTAGACCATGGCACTCAGTTCCTCATCCAGTCTTTTCTTGAACATCTCCAGGGATGGCGACTCCACCACCTTCCTGGGCAGCACATTCCAAAAGGCAATCACTCCCTCTGTGAAGAACTTCTTCCTAACATCCAGCTTATACCTCCCCTGACACAACTTGAGACTGTGTCCCCTCATTCTGTTGCTGGTTGCCTGGGAGAAGAGACCACCCCCCACCTGGCTACAACCTCCCTTCAGGTAGTTGTAGACAGCAATGAGGTCACCCCTGAGCCTCCTCTTCTCCAAGCTAAACAATCCCAGCTCCCTCAGCCTCTCCTCATAGGGTTTGTGTTTCAGGCCCCTCACCAGCTTTGTCACCCTTCTCTGGACACGTTCCAGTACCTCAACATCTCTCTTGAATTGAGGGGCCCAGAGCTGGACACAGTACTCAAGGTGTGGCCTGACCAGTGCTGAGTACAGGGAAAGAATAACCTCACTTGTCCTGCTGGCCACACTATTCCTGATACAGGCCAGATGCAGAGGTACATTTTACAGTGCAAATTCTGTTTGCTTCATATGGTTGAGGTTTACATTATCAATAATGGCTTCATTAGAAAAAGAGTTGTTTGTTGGTTTAAAAGTAGTTCCACCTTAGCGTTGTTGTTTATTGACATTGATCAAAACTCTTAATGGTTTTCTTTTGTAGATTCCTTAAATAGAATTAAACTCATTACATCTCAGAATCTCTTCTGGGTTTTTGAGGAGTGCTTGTTTGGTTGGTTTGGATTTGCATTTGCAGTCTTTTTATTGTTTCTCTTTTCCATTGTATGCATTTAGTCCCCTCAAGAGAAATACATCCTTTGCCAGTCATATTTGTTTCTACTGTTTGTGTTTGCTCGCTATAAAGTCATATTCAGGAGCAAGCCTTTCACAGTGTTCTTTAAGTTAGCAAAGCTACTTCTGATATTCATTTACACTTTGACACTTTGAACTTGTCCTCAGTCTCATGAATGTTTATTTTTACCAAATTAAGCCAACATTATTTTTCAAGTCCTATGTGTAAATAATTCCGTTTTGCATTCTTATTGCAGCTTTTTTTTTTTTTTTAATCTGTGTTACTGTATCATTTTCTGTGGCATCATCTAAGATTTAGTATCACTTTCTTTTCCACTTTCTGCCTCAGTAAGTCAAGTAGATAACTGGTAGGGAACTTCTGGTGACAACTTCAATGCAGTACAGGGCTAGAAACAAAACAAAACAATCAAGACTAACTGTTGACAGGTTTTGGCTGAGAATACTGAAATAAGCCTTCAGTACTGTACACTTACTTGCTAGACAAATGGTAGTAAGTTATTCTTAGCTCTTACCTCTAAACCTTTTTCCAGATAGCTTTGCTTTTTTAGTTCAGTAGTTGAGCATACTGTGTTGGAGTACACTCTGTAGCACGCTGGTTGCTCTCTGACTAAGCAAATACTAGCAGCAGTGAAGAATAGGTAGATTTCAACAGTTTACATAGAGAGTTGTTATCAATGCTTAGATAAGCGTTTTCCTTATAACATTATATTAATTTTGGTTTGAGGTTTTTATTCAAGTTTTTTTTAAAGATAACATTTGGATGACAGGTATGTATATTTGAATGTACTTCAAATCATCCCTGTTTAAAGTGTGAATGTTTTAAAAACTTTTAAAGTTTTCTTCTTTTACTGATTCTTCTTTTTTTTTTTTTTGTTTTGTTCTGCTCCTCTCTTGAGATCTGTTGACAAACAAAAACACAAGGCTGCAGAAAATAAGGGACCTAACCTTAAGAACTGTTAAGTATTGGAATTTTTATTAAATATTACTACAGAGCTTATATATAAGCTTATAAATCCTTATTTGAGATAAACATGAGATTAAAAAAAAATCTTTTTAATAAGGTACTTTATGGGAATTGAAACCAGTTAATATCTTTGCAGAAGCATCTGAAGTTGCGTCATTGTATTAATGGAAATGTCTTCATTAATCCAGAAGTTCTCCTGTTCTGCTACACAAAATGAGTGACTTAGTCCAGCATAAATGGAACACTGCTAGAAGACAATTTGATTTTCTGCCTACTTAAGTGTTTGGAGTGAAGGCTATGTGTTTGCATAATCTAGACCTTTGACTACATTTTATTACAAAGTTGATTTCATTAGAATTTAAAGAAATAAATTAAAAAGTGTGTACTCATAAACATCAGTGGTGGATAGAAACATATAATAGCAGTAAAAAAACCCAGAGATTCTCATCTAACTATGTGGCTCAGTGAGCTGGATTTTAAGATCCTTGGTTACTATAAGTTATCACAACTCCACTGGTTTCAGCTCAGCTATTTTTGTGCTAAATAAAAATGTATCATCAAATACTGCAAGACATGATAAAATTTTTAGAGTCAGTAAAACAGCACTAGTAAGTATATACATACACAGATAGATTAAAAACTGTCACAAAGAACAGATTTAAGAGTATGCTGTCCTTGCAATCATGAAAAACACTTTTTAAATGTAGGAACTACTACTAGTATTTGTCACAAAGCTTTGCATAAGTGTTATAACATATGGCTGAATACACTGATTTTCATCCTTTGCGTACTTCAGAAGTAGACTTTTTAAAAGGAGATTTCTAGCTCTGGCTCTGTGCATCTCATCACTTTCAGTATCAACAAATAAGAACAAAAAGCCTTCTTATAAAAAGCCAAAAGAGACTGGATGGTCTGTAATCCAGAAACAGCTATTTCTCTTCTTTGACAGAATTAGGATAAAACATGCAGAAACAGAGTTTTAAAGTTAATGTGAATTAACAAATGAATAAAACTGGCTTGGGTTTTCTTTGAGCTTCATTCAAAGGAGAGGACTTTATGGTTTTTATATTCTTTGTAACTGCTGCTACCACTGAGCCTCACACACAGGCACAGAACTTCCTGAATCAATGGATATACAAAGAAAATTACATGACAGCTGATTTTAGGTAACTTCAGGATGACAGTTAGGCTTATATTATGATAATCTAAATATAGTGCTTTTGTGTTTAAACTGGGAATTTGATCTCAAATACTATCCTTAAGAATTCATTGGATTGTCACGGATAAAAGTCTCAGTACAAGAAATTTAAAAATACTTAAATTTGAATGTGGCTATTGAGGTGTAAAAAAGAAAAACAAACAAAAAGACAGCAAATATTAAACAAATGCTTAGGGAAGCATTTTTCTATCTTCTTTACCAAGCTTAGTTCTACTTCAGTATCTTTCCTTCCTTCTTCCTAGGCTAAGCTTCCCTTATTTTTGACGAGAATTGCATACAGTCTCTTTCAATCCCTTTGACTAGTCATCTAGTGGGGCAAGATTTCGAGGTTAGTAATGGTTTATTTGTGCCACTCCCTCTTTCTTTTCCTTCACTGATTTGTATTTCTTGATTCTTCCCTCTGTACCAATGTAGGCTCCTCCATGGGCCACAGTCCCTCAAAGGTAACCCTGAACCAGTGTGGGCTCCTTTATACTCCACCATCCTTTCGGGGGCATCTTCATCCTAGTGTGGTTTCCTCTGCAGGCCACAATTCCTTTGGGACATACCCTCTGTTGCATGGATTGCTGTATGTTCCACTGTTTATTCAGGGTGATCCTCATCCTTGTGTGGTCTCCTCTGATCATTCAGAAATACCTCCTCTGTCATGAAGCACTTCTGGACAGAAGTGCACCTCCAGCCATGCCCCTAACAGCATGCTTTTACGTGTCTTCTCTTTCTCCTCCTTTTCCTTGGGTGTGTCCTTCTGTTCTCTCCCGTATGTCCTTGTTGCACCTGATTCCCCTTGTTTGAGAAGCAGTGACAAAGGCTTCCCTGACTGTTGAAGTGTTGAAGCCCAGCGAGCTGTTTCCACTGGTTGCCAGGCTGGCCCAGGGCAGTTCATTTACTCTTTCTATAACCCTCTTACACTCAAAAATTGCCAGATATGCCCAATACATGGTCTCAGTTTAAAACCTCAGACACAAACCTAAAACCTATTCAGTTCCTTTCCTGTTCTACAAGGAAAACAATTTTTTCCTGGAATAGATTTTGCTGCATTATAAATTGGACTGGTCTAATTTTCCAGAAATTTCTGTAGATAGAGTGACATTGTTATTACTGAACTTAGATTACCTGCAATTTTGGCTTATATAGTTAATTAGCTGTATCTTAATAGCAGTTTCTGTGCAAGCCTTTAGGTTTATGTTTGAAACATATTTGGAAGGCTTTCTGAATGCTCTGTAATATACATTGAAAATTTGTTTTCCAATAAGTGTGTCTTTTGATAGCTTTTTTTGAAAAACAATTAGTGCATACTAAACAAAGGAGTGTAAGCCTATCTTACATGAACTGACTGAAAGAACTTGGCTTGTTTAGCCTAGCAAAACATAAGATAAGAGGGTAGATGATTGTTCTTTACAAGTACATCTGGGAAAAGCCACGAGGGAGAGAGAATGGCTATTACAGCTAAAAGACAATATCAGCACTAGAACAAGGGTATGTAATTTGGCCTGAAAATTGCACTGTAAATTAGAAGATTATTTCTAACTCTGAGAAAATGAAGCTGTGAAGCAGCACATAAAAGAAGTAAAAAGAAAATCTATAGAAATAGACTAGTCCTAATAAAAGGAGGTGTAAGTATAGGAATGAGATTGTGTCATGAGTAACCTACATGAGCAGATAATTGGACTGCATGGTCAAGGAAAACCATTCCTTTTTCATCATTTTTTTTCTACTGCTCTAATTTTGTTGGTTTGGTTGGTTTGTTTTGAGATTCCCATTTTCCTCAGTGATTTGTTTTTGGTTTTTTTTTTTTTTAGTTTCTTGACGCTGAATAAGTTTGTCAGGAGAAAACTGGCCAGTTAAAATCATCTCTCTTTGGTGCTTGTTTACAAACTAAATGCATTTTAACTCCAGGTCACTGTATAATGAAAGAGCTCTCCGAAATGGAACACGTGCAATAAAGGGAAAGAACCTTCACCTCAGCTGGACACTGGACACTGGAATTCATCTAGTGCATGGAAGATATCAGCCACTATTACATAACATATACTTAAATTTCAAATTTCACATCTCATTCTAAATAGGTGGAAGACGTAGAAATTTATTCCAGAGTGGTTCTTCATCTCACTGTATATTTTAGCTCTTGAATTTCTTTTTTTTTTTGGATGTTGAAAAATATTCTGATCTCCTGTAAGAACACAAACGGGCATACTTATGCCAGTGTAAGGCACAGTATTCATTCCTTGGCACTTCTATTGTGTATAGTAATGCACGAACGTGACAGACACTCACAGATCTGGCAGTATAAAGTTATATGCAACTAGTCTTAAAACTTAGTAAGTTATGTACGCCTTCTGTATTAGATTACATCACCAATATAAATTCAGTTTCAGAGCTCTTCTGTAAGAAAATAATATTCTGTTTTCTGAGCGTCTAAAAATTCCATTTCACACACTGACTGTGATTTTGCCAAAGACATTTGAGCCATCTGTTCAAGATTTCAATTTTCAGAAAATATTTGGAAAAAACAAGGGATTATAGGCCAAGAAACCAATAAACTTCCAGTGTTCAATACAACAGAAGAATTCAATACTAAATCAATCAGTAAAACAAAGAGATACAGTTTCCCTCTCCCCCTCATCTTCCCCTCCATCCCATGCTGAAAAACTACACATTTGTTGGGTCTTCTTGTAAGACAGCAGATTGTTGCATGATAAACTCTAAAAGCTGAATTACCAGCTATATCTAAGGCTTCTAGAGGTTCTAAAATCTATATACATGAGGACTAGATAATGAGAAGACCAGAGCAAAAAAGGGTACCAAGTCAGAGTAGACACATATAATTTCTGCAGCACTAAGGACAATATGTCAAAATAAGCTGACGCTGGAATCTGTTCAACTGTATATTTATCACCTTCCTAGGAAATGTGACTTTTGGTAAGAGCAAGAGACTGCTACCACCTGAGCATCAACTGTTGCTGCTAGTGACTTGTATCGAATGCTCTCTGACTGCTTGCTGAGCTTCTTTAGTCCACTGCTGTATTAGCTATAGCTGAAATATGGGTAAGAGTGAACCTAAATAAATTAGTTTTAACATATCTGTTTTCAAAAGCATATAATTTCTTCCCTTCAAAATGATAGGTTATCTTATTTATTTAGCTATCCCCACACCACTGAATTGTGCTAATGTAAAAACTCAAGACCTAGCCAGAGACTAATAGCTGAACTTGTATATGAAAAATACTGTTCATTATATCCAAAAGTATGGTTTCATCCATGTCTCACACCATAAAATTTGCACTGTGAAAATGAATTAGTAAAATCTGCCTTGACTAGAGCACAGGAAAAAATTCTGATATAGGAGAGTTTCTGAAAGTAGGAAAATAATGAATGTACTGGAAAGGAAATGTTTTTTCAAACTCCTTTAAGTTAATTTTATTTTGATAGTCAGGGGTCTTTCTGACCGCACAGGCTTCTTCTGCATGCCTGCTAGAAGTTATCAGCTTATATTGTTCATTAATGACAATATAAAACAAAACCCAGAGCCATTTTAGGATTGTCAAACCATACCTATTGAAATTTATCGCTGGGACCTGAAAGTGTTTTTTTTCTAGTGTGCAAACCTCTCCTTTCCTTTGTGGTCCTGTATATGACTCAGATAAAACCGTGAAATAAGCACTTGCTTATCCTGATTTAAAGTTCATTTAAGTCTATGGGGATTGTTCCACTGACATTAACAGGTTTTGTATTGGGCCTTTTTAGCACACTGGCAAGATCCTAAGTCTCTAGGCAACACTCCAAGATCCTTAAAAGGGCATGACAAACAGTCTTATTAAGTGAATGCTATATTCACTACTCCCCTCTGACATACAACTACCTTTTTGAAATATGGTGGTGTTTTTTTTTTTTCCACCAGAATGATAGATACAGGAATGACCAAGACATGTGATCAGCTACAGCCTCACATCTTCTCCCTTTTTCCCAAAACAATTGTTGCAGTTTGTTTCAGTAGTTATCCAGTAACTAGGGCTCAAATTATTTTTTCAACTCTCAGTATGGAAAATGAAAATAAACAAATAAATAAAATAAAATTTTTGTTTGCTTGATGTTTTTTTTAATTTCACCAACTCATGTCATGCTGTATTCAACACAAGAAATTTACTTCCTGTACTTAGACTCATACAAGGCAACAGGATGATAATGTACATTTCTTCCTACATTAGGAAAAAGATTGCCAAATAATTTCTAATTTATGAACAAAATTAAAGATGGGTCTTCTTGTTACTGTCACCTTTCCTTGCCTTTTAACTAAAACCAGATATAAATTTTGTATCTACATGATTAAATATAAAGATAGATTACATAGAGAAAGAATGGAGAAAGAATATAATTACAGCGTCCGTTTCATTTTAAATCATTGTTTTAGAGTCATCTAGTAACCTTGTAGCTAATGTTTACTACAGGCTGCTGGATTGGTAGCCTACTAAAGAAGTCTCCTTGCTCCTTCTACTGGAGGCATCACTCTCAAGGCTCTAATGCTGCTGGGGAGCTTCAACCACTCTGACATCTGATGGAAAAGTAGCATGGTGAGCTGCAGGCAACTCAGGAGATTCATCAGTTGGAGCCTCTGGCAATCTGCTTTCAAGGACAAGAGAGCAGAACCGAGCTAGCAGATCTTTAAGGCTTCTTTCCACAGATTACAAGAGCTCTCAATCCCCAGGTGTAAGAAATCAGGCAAGGTAGGCAAGAGATCAGTATAGCTGAGTTGAGATCTGCTGGTCAAACTAAATGGCAAGAAGGATAGTGAAAGCAGGGACACAGATAGTGAAAGCAGGGACAAGTATTCTGGGAAGAGTATAGGATGGCTCAGTAGTTGTGTAGGAATGTATTCAGAAAGACCAAGATGAGGCTGAACTTGGCAAGGGGCAGGAAATACAATGAGAGGGACTTCTAAAGGTATGTCAAGCACAAAAACAAGGTCAAAATGTACCCTGCCTGATGAACAAGACTGGCAACTTGGTAACAAGAGTAGACAATATTTTTGTCTGTCTTCACTGGCAACCTCTCTTCCGCACCTCCTGAATGGATGTATCCTGAGATGCATAAGAAGAAGCATAAAGGGAGGTGATTCTGCCCTTCTGGTGAGACCTTCTCACCTGGTGTCCTGTGCCCAGCTCTAAAGTCCTTAGCATCAGAAAGGTATGGAGTTGGATTGGAGGAGAGCAACAAAAATAACCAGAGGTCCAGAGCATCTCTCCTATGAAGAAAGGCTATGAGCACTGTGCAGTGTGGAGAAGTGAAGGCTCCAGGCAGACTTTATAGTGGCCTTTTGGTACATAAAGCAGGCTTATAAGAAAGAAGGAAATAAACTATTTAGGGGTCTATAGGGTCTCTATAAAATGAGCAAGAGGTGAGTCTTTTAGACTGAAAGAGGGTAGATTTAGACTAGGTATAATGAAGACATTTTTTGACATGAGGGTGGTGAAACATAAGAAAAGGTTGCCAAGAGAGATGGTAGATGGCCCATCCCTGGAAACATTCAAGGTCAGGTTGGTTGGGACTCTGTCAAACCTGAGCTAGCTGAAGATGTCCCTGCTTTATTGTACAGGGGAGTGTTCTAAATGACCTTTAAAAGTGCCTTCCAACCTAAAGTGCTATATGGTTTTACAATTTTATGATTCTATGATTCTAGTAAAAGTGATAAATTCCATGATCAGGTGAAGCTGAACAATAACTATATTTAATGAGTATAATAGATAACAGAGATTTGCATAATCATGGAAAATCTTAGTTAATCAGTGTGCCAGTGAAATATAAAACAAAGCCAGAAGGTTGACAATTGCCTGTGATTTATTTTGTCCAAATGCACTGTGGCACACAGAGACATTAAAAATTAGTAATGTTTGGCTGCAAAACAAAAAAAGAAAAATTGCAAATTCATTGACCACAGGCAAGACACATTAAGCCACATTCTGTCAACAACAGAAGAGGTTAATTTGTGATGACTAATTAAGACACAAAAATCCTAAAGATCTAAACTATTAACTATCTCATTAATAAAATTGTAGTAAAAACACTTACATGAATCAACAAACTCTATTATTATATATAATATTTTCTGTCATTTTCAAGACCAGATGGAAATGCTACACAGAGGACAAAAAGAAAGATCCAGGAAAACTCTAGCAGAGCAAAACGCTACTTAAAGTAAGAATTAATTAAAACAAACAAACAAACAAACACATAACTAAAGGCTTGTCTTCTATCTGGACTACTTTCCTAATTACAAAACTCAAATGAATTCATAAGTTCCCATAACTTTCTGCAATGCAAGAAAATCTTGTAAAGGCAATATACCATATAGCTAACATCATGCTTCTGTCTAGTGATAAATTACTTGGACTTCACAGCTCTCCACACCAAGCTTTTTTAGAACTGTTAAAACCTACACTTACTTAGGGTGACACTTGAGAAAATTTTCTGCAGAAATATGGAGAAGGAAGATTATCTACCGAGGTTCTTATCTTATTCAACACCTGAATATTAAATCATGACATAAAAACCCAAGGCATTAAATTCAGCTATAACCTCCGACTCAAAGCTCAACTGAATCATAAAAAGCATTGGACAGATAACCATTAATAAAAAGGATGAGGTGACAGTGGCTCGAAAATATGTTTAAAGCAAGCATCTTACTTTTAAAAATATAGTATATGAAAGAAGCATAACCTACTTAGTTACATTTTAGGAAATGCTTAACATCTCTAAATTAGCTGAATAAACTAATGATTAGATATTTTCCCTAGTGTAAAGAACTACAGAATGGTTGCTCTGGGCAGGGAATGCAATTGCACACTAGAGAAATTCCATGGACTGCCTTGCTCTAATTTTTTGATTAAAATCACCAGAAATAAATGTGTGAAATTTTTCAGAAAGATTATTAACAAGTTTAGTTGATTATAGTTTGAAAGACAGAATATGAAGAGAAGCATCAAAATTATTATTTTGATAGTTTTCTTCTTTTAAAATATTCAGAAAGTACAGTTTAAAATCCTATTAGGTACTTAGTTAGATTTCTTTTTTAAGAAATCCTTAAAAGTATATGCATATTATTGACCAAAAATAGAGGTGTCATGTATTAAAACAAATCTATGGAAGTCAATAAAGGTAAAGTGAATTTCTCAGTTAAGAGATTTCCTCTTTTTACAGAAGAAATATACTCTGCAGTAAATTAGTGAGGACATGAGGCCAAAACTGTCAATTTACTGTGGAAAAAAACTGGCATATTAAGAGAGGGACAAGTCATGTCTTCTTCCATGAAAATTTACTAACAGCTTCTAAGGCCAGAGTAAACTAACTATACGCAGGATACCTTTTATCAAGGAAAAAAAAAAGTTGACATCCAACACTTGTAAATATCTATACCCTTGTCTATTTCAGGCTTAGAAAATTGTACTTCAAAAAATAAAACCAAATTAACATCTGTCAGCAAAAGAATAGTTCTGAACAGATTTCCAAAACTAGTACCAGATCCATCTAGCCTCATGCTTGAGCTACAGAACTCATTTTAAAAAAAGGGCAACATTATAATTTAGAATTTTGTCTTTTGTCTGAAATATTCTGTACATAATTCTCACTGCACTTGATATGGAAATGAAATGGCAAATCTTTGTACATTGATTTTAAAATTGTTTTATGGCCTCATCTCTTACACTATTTTAGACTCAAAATAGTACAAGCAGATGTAACAGCCAATTAAAAACTTCTTATTCTCTATGTTAAATTTAAATCTAAGAATTATACAAAAAAACAAATAAAACCCCAAAAAAACCAACCCAAAAACTTAGTAATATTCCTTCTGAAGTTACACCTTTTTTCAACAACACTATTTGTGACATACCCTTCATGACTTACATTTTCTATAATGACATGATTTAAAATACATAATTCTAGTGATATAGGTGTATTTTCAGATAAGAAAGATGGACAAGAATGGAACTTTCTATGGGAAGGAGACTGGAACAGCAGATTTATTTCAGATATTATAACTCATTATTCCAAAAGCAAACAAAACAGTCCACACATATATACTAAAACTATATTTTCTTTTCATCTGTGCAAGTAATAATAACCACTGATTAAAACAGTTGACAAAGTTATTTCAGGATGTCTAACAGCATTTAACCATAATCTCATGATGTAACATGAGAAAGGTAGAATACTTTAATTCACAAATAAAGGAGAAAAAAACAAAGGAGCTGAACATCGGGATGGAGAAGTATAAGAGATCTTTTAATAGAGCCTTCTTCTACAGCTGTATTCTATCTGTGATAAAAATACATAAAAGGGCAATGCTAACAAAAACCCCACAATACTTAGGGATTAGACCCATCTGTTTTTTGTTCCATTTAAGTAACAACCATTATGCAGGATGATTGCACAGAAGGGTGCTCAGCTGGTATTCTGTGAAATGTGAGTAATTCACTCAGAAGAGAAGTGAAATCTTCCTCAAAGGGAAGTTTAATACCTTCCAGTTATGATTTGTGGTTTTGTATAAGCAAAAAACATGCTCACTGTATGGGGTTTTTTTGCAAGCTACTAGACCTCTCACCCATTTTACCTTAAGTGACTAACCCTCTATTTGCTGCAATGCTGTGTTCCTTTTGAATCTGCTGATTTGGAAGGAAGGATGCTTGAATCATGTAGAACAATTAGAGTATCACAGTATATCAGAGGTTAGAAGGGACCTCAAGAGATCATCAGGTCCAACACCCCTGCCAGAGCAGAATCACTTAGGTTAGTCTGCACAGGAATGCATCCAGGTGGGTTTTGAAAGTCTCTAGAGAACGAGACTCCACAACCTCCCTGGGGAGCCTCTTCCAGTGCTCTCTCACCCTCACTGTAAAGAAGTTTCTCCTTGTGTTGAGCTGAAATCTGTGTTCTAGTTTGAACCCATTGTTTCCTGTCTTATCACTGTGAATCACTGAAAAGACCCTGGCCCCCTCCTCCTGACACCCACCCCTCATTTATAGACATGGATCAGATCCCCTCTCAGTCTTCTCTTCTCCAGACTAAACAGCCCCAGGGATCTCAGTTTCTCTTCATAGGGGAGATGCTCAAGTCCCCTAATCATCCTCATGGCATCATCTCTGAACGTTCATATCATAGTCTATGACACATAATTGGTTATGTTTTTAAACTTGCATAAAGTACATCTATGTCCAGCTGAGATTTTTCACATAAGAACACAAGCTGAGTTTGGAGTAGCACCCAAAGTGCTTACATTACTGTAGTAACCTGAGTTAAGCTCTTGTGTGTGTGCTGCAGAGGAAACCCTCGTTGCTATAGAGAAACATTTCAAGAAGAATCCTCTTCTGAGACATCTCAAAACATGTTTGGATGTTTATCTGTAGCTACTTATTACAGTTATATCATCTAGGTAAAAGAAATTCCTTACACTAAATAGAAACAAAGCATCCAGTTAAAGACACAAAGTATGTTTTACCAGTCTGATGATTTCTATGATGAGATTAATAACTTGGTATAGGAAGACAAGAGAACAGCGAATGTTCTCTGCAGATGTAAGACCTTAGCACTGGCTCCTATAGCACCATTATAATCAAAATGTACATATTTGAACTGGGTAGCTAGACAATATATAAATTTACCTGAACTGCCAGCCTCAAAATGTACAAGCAGGAAAACCCCTTGTCTGGCAGCCAGTTACTACAGATGTCCAGACTGCATTCTCTAGTTAACAGTACTAAACTGAAGTGGACCTTGACAGACTGAAGAAATAGGTTGAAAGAAGCCCCATGAAATAAGCAAAATGCTGCATCTGTAATGGAATAAACTTATGCAACCATACAAACTGGGTGTCAACTGGATAGAAGGAAGTTTTGCCATTGACCTGGGGACCTAATGGAAAAGCTAAAAATAAATAAGCAGACTGCTTTGTAACAAGGAAGATCAAGGCCACACTGAACCAATGCCTCTGATACTAGAACAGTTGTAGCTAGCACATCCAGGGAATCAAAGTGACTCTGTTACCCTATTCAATCCTTGTGAAGCCACATTTGAAATACTGTGTCCACTTCTAGACTGGGAACCTGCAGCTAAAAAGCCAATAATATACCAAGAAGAATTGCAGAGACCTCACAGGCCAGCAACCATTAGATCTATCATATGTTTGCCAAATTAACTTACAGTTTACAAGTAAATAAAATGTAAATTTATTGGTAAGCAATAAAAAATTGCCTAGGCTTACTGGGATGGTACTACAAGCATCACTACTCATTAGAGAAAGCAATTTCAACAATTATAAACATTTATGGATATTCATGGTAGAATATGCAAAGCAAATTTAAATAAAAATAAGAAGCTATTAAAAAAAAGCAGAGAGAAGACATTTATAATAAACTTAGAGCACTTGTGGTTACTGTCACAAGTTAAGGGGGGAATTTATTTTTATTTTTTTCAATAAATACAATCAATCTTATTTACAGGTTCCTGTAATTTGTTTTGAACGATTCTAAGAAGTAATAATGCAATTAAGCAGATGCTGTAAGGTTTTATGTTTGTTTTGTTGGGGAGTTTTCTGGTTTTTTTTTTTTTGTTTGATTTGTTTTCCTATGTAGTAGTAAGAAGACAGTAAAATGCAGGCATTTAAATTTGCCAATAAAACTGTTATTCTCTTGCCTCTTTTCCTGCTATGAGCTCTTACTTTGTTTTGTATTGCTTCAGTTCTAATCTCAACATAACATTCACTGTTTCTCAAAGAATAGTCTTCTTTCTTGGAGCTTAACATACCTGTGGCCCAATTACCAAAATAAATGTTGAAGGATTCGTATTTATGTCACCTGATAATTTTGTCTTCCCAATGGGAGGTTCAACTGTCATATATGCCTTGAAATATATTGCACTTGGGAATGCCTTTCAGTAAACCAGTCCAATGAAATGAGAATGTTAGACACTCAATAATGTAAAAAAAAAAAAATCTTTTGGGAAAGTCATTTTCATTCATACACAGAACTTGGAATTTCTCATTGCCAGGGGTACAAGATAGGACTTGTAATACAACACGTTGATACGAACCCAGAAATTATGCTGAAAAACGTCCTTCAGAATAATGAAGACTTTTAAATAATTTACTACTGAGAAAAGCTATCAAGAAAAAAAAGTGTTTGGAACAGATACTAAACACTTTCAGCTCCTACTCATTTAGGTAATTTCTGAAAGTATAAATTAATAGAAGTTGCTATTTTTTGAAAAGTAACTTCGTATTTCATCATGGTGTCCTCATAATTTCTTTATACACTTGCCTGAACAAAGAATGAATAAAGGAAATTGAGAAATTTATTTTTAATATGGCAAAAATGAAAGTATTTTTTAAGGATATTAACACTTGGAAAAAAAAAACAAACAAAAAAAGTCTTAAATCAGAAAGGTTGTCATGAGACATCAGAAAGAGTTGCCTGTGCTTTCTTGCTCATTTTATACTCCGTCAAACATCACTATACTGAAACTTTAACTAGATTAAAATTGCAGCTTGGAGAGAAAAAAAAAAAAAAAAGATACCAAATTATATGCTCCCTTCACTTCCAATCTTGACCGACCTTTTGTTTCAGTTAGAGTCATGGCATTTTCCTGTCACCTTCTTGTCTGCTACTCTGAAAAAAGGGAACAATTATTACTCTGTGTGATGACACTAATCAAATTGAAACTGAGATGAGGAGAATCACTGAGATGTTATTTGTCTTAAAGCCCAAATATATTACCTCTCACAAAACACAACCTAAGGAGCAAAGATCCTTAACCTCAATGTCCCCCACTGCCACCACTATGGCTAATGGCAAGTTTTTAACACAAACTCAATTTCTTACAAACCAAATTTAAATGCCATTCAATTTTCTTCTCAGTGGCTATATGCTTTAAAAATAATTACTCTGTTAGCATTTTTTATTAAAATGATGCTATCTGTGGTTCTAGATGCATTAAGTACACCACCAATCTCAGATACTAGGCAAAATTTCAATAGGTGCCATGTCATGCATTTTCCTGTTTTGCAACTTACATTGTAACTGGTAGTATAAAACACAGAATGAATAGTTATTCAGAAAATTCTCTCATATCTGACTGCTAGACATAGAAAACTATGCTTGTTTCTTTTTTTTTTCCTAATAAATAACAAGATAAATAACAAGATTGATGGGTTGTAATGTGATGCCTGATGTTAAATTCTTTCCCCAGCCATAAGTGTCAGCTATATATTTCTTCAAACCATGTGTGCCCACTATAGAAAGTCTGTGATAAGAAGTCAAGATTCTAATAAAATTTGGATTTTCACATTTTTAATCACCATTTGAGGCAACAGTTCAGCCCAAGTTCATTGAGTCTGTCCTTTATTTATGCAAAGTGTGACGTTGTGTTGTCTTCTTAATAAATAAATAATTACAGGCATCAATAACAAAATTTCTAATGAATGTATTGGCATTCCAAAATGAAATTTGACATTTTTAATTCCTTATTTGCCACAGGATGGTTCTATCTAGTGTTTAGATCTGTAGTTATTATGAGATCAACACCCAGTACCGCATTTTTCAAGAACTGGTGCATGACGTGATTGATTCAAGTTCAATGATAGCAAGCATCATTTTGAATCTGTGTCCCAGTTTGAGCTGGTTGCCCTTAAGAACGCCACAAAGCTGCAGTCCTCCAGAAGGTACAGAGTGTCCAGGGGGTGTAACCTTTGTATTTCATCCCATAAATCATGTATCTCTATACATTTAGCTGCAAAGTTGTTGTCTGTCTTCTCTTTCTCTTCCCTGGACGCAGTGAGCTGCCTTATCTGGTATGGAGGGAGGATGGTTCCAGTTTTATCTGTGCTCTTGAACGCCAAACTAATTTTTACTGTTCAATCTTGGCCTGTTTAGGTCTAATGCCAGGGACTAAGGGAAGGCAGTTTCAGGCCTGGCCAGCCTGAATCCAGCCTAGAGATAGGGGGGGAGGTGGGGAGAAGGGGGGGAGGAGAAAGAAAGAGCCCTGGGGCATATGGGGAGAAAATGAGCAGATGGCGATTTTATGGTGTAGTCTGGTTGTGGGGAATTTTCATGTATCCTGTATATGAATTAGGTGTTAAGGATTCATGTATTCTGTATTTTCCTGTATATTTTTTAAATACAATATCTATATTTCTCTCCAATTCAATCAGAGTGTATTTATTTTACTTCCTTTGGGAGTAAAATAATTTCTGCCCACTCTTTAAACTAAGACAATCTGGTAAATAATCATCTGCAAAGGGATGCATCTACATTGTGCATTCAGTATCATGAGAACTAGAAAAAAGTCATTATATCAATTTATGGATTTTTTCCCTAAAACAATGAAAAACAGTCAGTGATTGTGAGTCTCAGTGGTGTAAATCTTGTTGTAACTCAAAACATTACCAAACACAATCCCCAAAATTAAAAAAAAAAAAATGCCAAGGAGAATAAATATTAAATTAAAAGAACCCAATGATGTAACTTTATTAATTTAATTAATAGTGATGGAATTTTATTATCCAAAACCTAAACTAGACTTACTGCTTTTTGTTGTAGAAGCTTCATAAATTACAAAGAAGGTTTTAGTGCTGTCAGTTTGAATTATGCCTTCAACTGTCTTCAAAAAAGGTACCGTTACTGTAATTAAAGCTTACATAGCTAAAACGACTGACAGTATACTACACTAGCTGACACCATACTCATGTTTTCTAATCTCTATACTCTCACAGATTCATTTTATGACTAATAATGTATATTTTATCAAATTTTATATTAGATGATACTTTCATCAAACATTCCTTAAATATGGCAATATCTTAAAGCCAATGCAGCAGGCTGCTGTGGCAATAAACTTCTTCCCTCTTAATGATCCAAGACAACAACCTTGCAGTAAAAGCCCATTTCTAAACTCCATTGAAATAAATGTTAATTTTCTAGCTCACTCTTCTACATTTTGAATTAACTCAGTACCTCTGATATGAATGTGGGCAGTCACAAGTTCATGCTTTGTCACTGCGAATTTTCTAGCACAGTCACTGTTTCAGTGTAATTTTCAGTTCTCCAATCTAAGGGGAGAATCTGTTGCTCTGCATGTGAACAGTGATTCTGTGCATAACCATGACACGTGTGAACTCCCAGCACTGCATCTCTGAATGAAGAGTAAATGCAAACTAACACAAATAAAACAAAAGAATAAATTAGCATGCATTAGTACAAGCTAAAATTTAGCCTTTGGTTGGTTGGTTGGTTAGTTTTGGTGTTTTGTTTGTTTGTTTTGCTGGGCTGATTTTTTTGCTTCTTGTTTGTTTATTTTTAACATGTGTCTATATGCAAAACTTACATTGCTACAATGTAATAGGAAGTCAAAAAAAGAAAATTTGCTCATAATGTTTATGCTAACATCTGAGGCAGATAAATGTCTTTGTAAACAAACTCTTAAATTAGGACTAGTTTTGATGAATAACCTTCCAGAAGTTTTCTATCTGTTCACTCTGCTTGAGCTACATTCATTTAATTTCCAAATCCCCATAGCTGCATCTAGAAATTATCTTTAATAAAGCCTCTTCATTTATATAGATTCCTATATTTAGTCAGTGGTTTCACTCAGCTTCATCTTATTAATTTGGATTACCCTCACATGTGGAATTGGAATTCTTTATCTTAATATAACATCTCATAACTAGAAACCTTGAGACTCACAAAGATAAAAAATGCACATTTTCGTAATAGTAGCAAAGGTAAATTGAAAGACAAGATGCGCACAAAGATCATTTAAATTACCAGAGAAAAAATCTCCAGCAAAGTTGTGAGCTAGAGCTAGTTAATTGTATGATATTTATATGTTAGCATGTCTTCTTTATATTATTTTGGCTTCAAGTCACTTTTTTTAATTTAAAAAAATGGGAGGAATTTTTTAATTAGTAGTATCTTAATATTTATATATGTAGTCTGATGTATATTCTGTCCCATAAAGGGCTTGAAACCCTTTTATTGAGACAGTAAAATGCTACACTACATTCTGGTAAATAAAACCTTTTTCTATTTTTTCTTTTTATTTTTCCTTTTTTTTCCCCCGAGTTTATAAGTTAAGAAAGAGACTATTTGACGATGTATCAAGGACAAGCTGCCATTGTTCTCAAATTCAATAAATACAGTCTTTCTCTGTTAGAGGATAAGTACTTGCTTTACTAAATTTTTAAAGCTCAACTTTAATGTGTTTGGAGAAGAGTGAAAAACAAAACCAAAATGGCCATTTGCTACAGAGGATATATTTCAAAAAACTCCCAGTAAGGTTTTTGTATTTCCTGCTCCCCAGTGAGCATCTTCAAAGAAGTAAAAGTGATTAATGTTACTCTCCTCAACTATCCACTTTTGAAGTAGGTGCAGAGAAAGTAAATAATAGCAGAAGGAAACAGCATATCTGAAAAGGAAGCATGGATGTTACCACTGAGCTGTTAATTTAGATTTTACTTAGACTATAACTCTCTGGTTCCTAAACTCAAAATTGCTGTGTAAAATCATTTGTTTGTTTCAAAATAAGCTGTGCTTTGAAAACAAAATCAGATATTCCTCTTTTTCCTTCTATCTCTTCCTTACAAGTGTAGATCAGCATTATGTCTGGATGATGGATTTCTGAGGTATCAAAATGACCTCAGTCCCATGTTGGAATAGGGACATTTTTCAGTAGTTACAGGAAACTAGTGTCAAAACAGTCCTACCTTTCCTTCCTTTATCTGTTTTCCCAGCATTAGAAAGATCTTGGGCATATGAAAACTAAGTCAGCAATGAAAAGTGATTGTTTCAAAAGAATTCTGACCACGGACAGTCTCATAGCCTGTTTTGAGTGTTAAAGACTGGGGGAGATCTCCTGAATACGTACTGCTATGGCTCTAGGATCGTGCACAGTTACGTACCACATTTTTTGCTGGTGAGTGACATGGGAAACATATAGGAAAAAACAGCATTCAGTTTAAAGAGTCTTAGAGCACCATGTTTTTCCATGTCATATTAAGAAACTTTTGTAAATGTGTGTGCCATTAAAAGAGAAAGAAAATGCATACACAAAAGAACTTCTTGTCTCAACTTTTCCTTCTTGATTTCTGATAGGAAACTAATAAAACCAGAATGCATGGTTTAAATGGAAAAAGCCTGCTTGCTCTGTGTGTCAGGCTTTGCACCTCATTTGACATTGAGAAAGTAAGAGTTGGGACATTGCACCTAGTGATTAAAATAAGTGTAAAATTCCCCTTCTCTCCTGAACTGGAAAAATGAAGGCAGTGAGGAGTGAAACAGATTTCCCTTAGAATCCTAAAATTGTTTAGGTTGGAAAAGAACTTTGAGATCATTGAGTCCAACTGTAAACCTAGTACAGCCAAGTCCACCAGTAAAACCTGTCTACACTTTTTTTAAACACATCCAAGAGTGGTGACTCAATCACTTCCCTGAGCAGCCTGTTCCAGTGCTTAACAAGACTTTTGTCGAAAAAAATTTACATACCATGCAATCTAAAACTCCCTTGGCACAACTTGATGCAGTTTTCACTTGTCTTAGAGCTTGTTACACAAGAACTGGCTGTGAAGGTTGTGACCAGTGGAAGACCAGCATCTAGTCAGAAGCTTGTACCTAGTGGTGTTGCCCAGGGGTTAGTACTGGGTCCAGTCTTGTTCAACATCTTCATCAATGATCAGAAGGAATTGGTATACTCTACCTTCAGCAAGTTTGATGACAAAACTAGGAGTGGCTGCTACACTAGAAGGCCGTTCAGCAAGACCTTTGACAAGCTGGAAAAGAACGTAACGAAGTTTACCAAGGACAAGTGTAGAATCTTGCACCCAGAGAGCAGTAACACCACCAGTACAAAATCACAGAATCACAGAATGGTCTGGATTGGAAGGAACCGACAAAGGTCATCTAATCCAACCCCCTCTGCAGTAAGCAGGGGCATCCTCAACTAGATCAGGTTGCCCAGAGTCTCACTTTGAATACCTCCAGGGCTAGGGTTCAACTTGCTGGAACCAGCTCTGTGGAGAAGAACCTGTTGGACAAAAGGTTAACCATGAGCCAGCAGTGTGCATTTGTAGCCAAGAAGGCCAATGGTATCCTGGAGAGCATTAAGTGTGTGGCCAGCAGGTCAAGGGAAGCTATCCTTCTATTCTACTCTGCCCTAGTGAAGCCAGATATGAAACACTGTGTCCAGTTCTGGGCTTCCCAGCTCAAGAGAGACAAGGAACTACTGAAGAAAATCCAGAGGAAGTCTATGAAGACGATTAGGGGACTGAAGTATCTCTCAGTATGTGGAAAGGTGATAGATGTGGGGCTGTTTAGTCTAGAGAAGAGAAGACTGAGAGGTGATCTTATCAATGCTGAAGAATATAAATTACAGGAGTGAGGAAATGGGGCCAGACTCTTTTCAGTGGTTTCATGACAGAACAAGGAGTAACAGGAGGTTCCATCTGAACATAAGGAAAACTTTCTTTACTTTGAGAGTAATGGGGCACTGGAACAGGCTGCCCAGAAAGACTGCGGAGTTGTCTTCTCCAGAACTAATCAAAACCCACCTGGACATGATCCTGTGCAACCTGCTTTACATGAACCTACTTTAGCAGGGAGTTTGAACTAGATGGTCTTCAGAGGTCACTTCAACCTCTACCTTTCTGTGAAAAGAGACCAGAGTTCACCTTGATACAATCTTCCTTCAGGCAGTTGCATAGAGTAAAAAGATCTTCCCTGACTCTTCTTTAGACTAAATATTCATAGTTCTTTCAGCTACTCCTCTTAAGATTTGTGCTCTAGACCTTTCACTAGTTTCATTGCCCTTCTTTGGACACGCTCCAGTACCTCAGTGTCTTTCTTGCAGTGAAAGCCCCAAAACTGAGCACAGTATTCAATGTGTGGCCTCACCAGTGCCAAGTACAGAGGGACAATCACTACCCTAGTCTTCCTAGCCACACTATTTCTGATAGAGAGGGAAAAATTAAACAAAATTTTTTTTGTTCTTCTTTGGGCACCAAGAGGAGGACTCAGCATTTTCACATCAGATATCAATGCAAGCTTTACCAAGTTTTGCTGCTACATTCCTAAAATGAAACATTCAATTAAAATTTTCTTTTAGATTCCTCAAATCTTTGATTTAGATTAAACCATATTTAAACAGTTTAGAATTATTTCTTTTAAGCATGCAATTTCTTGTGTAATGCATTTTAAAACAGACCACAGGGGAGATGGGGGGAGTGGGGAGAATTTCTTCGCCTGACAGTTTTATAATTCTCACTCTGGTTAGTATTTTAGTAGCCTACTTTCATCTGAGAGAGATTTTAATTCTTTTTTCTCTAATGTACCAAATATATTCCAAAATACAGTCCTGATTTCCTGTGGTTTTCCACATTTGAAATTCAAACTCAATTCCTGTAATTAGGACCTGAGTTCAATAAATCACTTAAGTTCTTTATAGCACTTTCGTAGCACTTTTCAGCAAATTATGTATTTTTTATGACATTCCTTTCTTATATATAAAAAAAGAAAAGACAAACACTTCCTTCTATAAAAGAGAGGGATTATTGTCAGTAGTACCTGATGTTCTGAAGAACTGCAACTGATTTTTTTTTTTGATCAGTCTTCCTTTCTTACATGTTTTGAAGGCATACATATGAAAACGGACGGAATGACAACTCCACATGCAAAAGCTTAGACTTCATTTACAGAATAGTATTAGATACAACAAACACAAAGCAAGCAACAAGGTTTTCTTTTTTAATTCTACTTACTTCTCAACTCCAGCCTATATCCATTGCAAAAAACATGACCATCAAACATTTCAATTTATGACAACCAAGTAACAGCTTCTAGGCTTCAGAGAAGACAGACAGCTAAATTACTGAAATCTCTAACGGAGGTTAAACAGGGCTGACAGGGTTGTTCAGTGGTTTTAGAACACAGGACTTCTTGTTTGGATTTAAAAAAAAAATCAGTGAAAACTGGTATTCTGCCAGTTGTTTGACTGACAAAGTAACACTTAGGCTGTTTCTATAGGGAACACATGTAAGAGCTCCAGATGTGGTTTCTAGATTCCACTGTTACAAAACATACATGGGAATTTGGCTTATATGGTCACAGGTATTGTCGAGCCTTCCATTCAAGTTTCACTTTGCTAGCATAGCTTTTTCCAATACTCTGTTCATGCCATGTATTTGTTCTGTTCTGATCTGTTGCAAAGTCTGCACATTTATCTTTCTGTCTAATATTTCACGTACTACTTGATAGTACAACAGACATTGTTCTTATATTTCCAGGCAGGAATTTTTAGGTTGCTACATTGGACAATAATGAACTGTGTGTAAAGTAGGCCCATTTTACACAAGCATAAAGCATCATATTTACCAATTGTTCATACATGCTGGGCTGAACAGTACCAAGCAGTTGCAATTGTTCTGCATAGAATCTGCCCAGGAAATGATATCCAGAAAAAATTTTCAGGTGACTGTCCAATATTTTCACATTGGTCCAATGTTATAAGACAGCAAATGAGGGACAGTGCAATTTCCTATTCTTTCTTACCTATTGCTGGGATGTCCTCTTCTATGGATTTATTGGCATTACCATTACTGGCAACAAGGAGTATGACTGGCATTTGTTTGAAACTCTTTGTTGGCCCTAAGAAAGACAAATGTGCCATTGTTTGTAGATTTAATATAACAAATGCTGAGCAATTTAAATTATAACTGTTAGAAGCATTTTAAATTGTGAGAAAAATGCAAGTCAAATGCAGAACTATTTCTCTATTTAAACTTCCATCTAATGGCACTTCTAATAAAGAAGGAACATAGATTTTTCTCTGAACAAAATTAAAAGACAAGCTAATATCATGACATATTCCCAAGACTTAACACCATTAGTAAGGAAGAGCAACTTGGAGATTTGGAAAAGTTTTAAAAAATCAGTATTTTTTCTCTTTTAAAGGACCTAACCTTTAATTGTCTAAGGTTAGGATCTTTTCTTTTCTTAACAGTAGAAGTCAAATAATCTGTCCATTATAAAAGTAGTTCAGTAATAGAAAAATAAAATAGTCTATTCTTTCCCTTGCTTATCAAGTGTAAGCTGGAAAGTCAAGATGTGAAGTTGTAGCAACTTTAAAAATAATATAGATGATTTGGAATTACTATCAACAAAGAAATATTGGGAATTTTGTCCTTGAAAGCTTAACAGTGGTGTTGAACATCTATACAGTTAATTTCACAATTCAGATATTTACTTCTCTACACTCTGAATTTCAATCTTAGAAGTCTTTCTGTGTTGAGTTTGAAACCATCAGATCGGGCCCCTGGGCCTATGCTTAGAAGGAGACCTTCCATAAGCAAATCTCTTTTGAGGACAGCACACAGGATCATAGAATCATTGGGCTGTTTTAGTTGGAAAAGACCTCTAATATCATTAAGTCCAACCATCCACCTAACACCACCATGGACACTAAACCATGTAGTGCAGTGTCATGTCTACAGATCTTTTGAACACTTCCAGGGATGGTGCCTCCACCACCTCCTCAGCCTATTCCAATGCCTGTCCACTCCTTCAGCAAAGAAATTTTTCCTAATACCCAGTATGGGTCTACCCTAGCTACATTTGACACCATATTTTCTCATTCTATCACTTGACACCAGGGACAAGAGACCAAGACACACCCCACTGCAAACTCCTTTCAGAATATTATACAGGAAGCTAAAGAATAAATAACTGTAATGAGAAACAAGAACTATCCTGTCCAGTTGCTTTTATGGAAGACCATAATATAGATAATGCATTAACACAACAGATGTCTCTCAGCTCTATATAAATATGAGACTAAAGACTTATTTCCCTAACGAGCTGAAATGTCAGTACTGGGAAGTGTTGATCCTAGATTTATACTACTCAGTGTGGGATAGCCAAATCACAAAACAGAAATGGAGCACTTGTACTCTGAGATCCACAGTAAATTTTAATGCAAAATAAAAGAACAACTGGAAACAACCAAACAAAACCAAGATAAACATCTTAGGCCTCAACAATTTTCAGACCATGTTCAGAACATGGAATAGGAAGTGAGAAATTGAAATAAAAAAGTTCACTGACTTAAATTTTATATTTAAAAAGCTTTTCTCTTACATGAGAACTTAATGACTCCTGCTGAAAGTAAAAGTCTATATGTACTCACTCTTCTACACCCACTTCCAATCTACTTAGTGACATGCATTCCAGGATTCATGATCTATGTTTTTCTTCTCACATTCAATAAAGTTGCTACATCCAGATCTAAAGTAAATCATTTAACTGTTTCTAATTTTATCTTAGAAATATATTCCTGCATACAGAGGATATAAACTGCAAAAGAAGAAATATATCTTTATGAATTCAGAGCATTTTTAAACTGCCAGTGCTTCTATTTCTCTAATAGCTAAATGCAGTCTGGAATAGTTAAATGTTCAGCTTTATAGAATAACTAATATTTCTAGATTTATTAAAAGGTTCTATTTTACAAACCTGCCAACTTGCTAATTCCATTCTCAGAGCTACAGCACAAATCAATATAACTGTAACTATTTTCGATCACACATTAGTTTAACACAATTATTTCATTCTGAAATTTGGGAGCACTTAGTATTAATGCAACAGTGAAAATGCAATTTAAGAAAGAAGTATTGATTCAGTTAAGTCTGGATGGTGAGAGATAATGTCTACCTATAATCTTGATATTTCTTTTCACATTATTAGAGCTACAAGCTAAAGCTGTGGTTACTTTGTTCAGGCTTAGATCAGGACTTCAAAAAACTTAGATTCAGACCTACATCTCCATATCTCTAGCCAGCCTGATATAGTGTGAGGTGTCCCTGCCCACGGCAGGGGGGTTGGAACTAGATGATCCTTGTGGTCCCTTCCAATCCCGACTGATTCTATGATTCTGTATCTGCACAGCTTTCTGGAATTCCTAATTCTTGCTGTCTTTCACAATTAGCAGCAATTCAGGTTTATTTTGGAGGCTTCTTAAAATCTAGTTTTGGCCCACACAATGGGATGGCAAGAAAAACTGCTAGCAGCATTTTCCCTGCTTAAGAAATAGACTTTCACTAAAACTATTGAAACATAATCCTTGAATCCAAGTCCTCATTCATATTCTAGATCAATGGAGAGCCTAGATTTGATAATATTTCCCATTCCAGTAGTAATAATTTATCTCTAATCAAACTAAAATTTATGTAGAGGTAAATAAGATATATTTTTTCATATTTATTACTTAATTGAGTCAGGTCATATAAGTTATACATGGTCAAAACAAAGTGCTAGAGAAAACACTCAGGTTTCCTCATTAAAATTCAATCATCAAACTGATGGGCTGGTTTTCCAGGAGATATTCAGCTATTCTCTGGCTATTGCTCAATCATCCTGTCACATATAATCTATCCTTGAGACTCACAACAGATTTTTACTGGGAGAACCCACCACTTCTGATCTGTAGCCCTGTCATATCCATAATGAAGGAATTTTAGTCTCATGACAGCAATTAGACCATATTATCATGTGTTACATATACACTGTGAATGGCTGGCTAAACATCTGTATCATCAATTTATGAGCAAATAACAGAAATACAAACAAGGTGATCTTTTCATTTGTTATGGTATTTATTAGATGATGTGTTTATATATATAAAGTCAGATTGGTAGAAGTATGAATTCAATAGTGAAGGGTAAGCCTAGACTAAAAGACCTTCTCTATAACCCAAAATTAATTTTCATATATATCATTTACTCTGAAGCTGTGTCTTGCAGTATTTCAACTCTGAAAAGCAAATACTGACCACTTGAAAATAGGGTATTCATCTTTCCTGATGAGCTTCATCATCAGGAACATTACTCAATAGTGTAGCAAAGATAGGCTACATATATAAGCATTTAAAAGAGAAAAAAAAGTAAAAATAGGGAGAAGGAAGTGTCTGGATTGCATTGAAAACAACTTCCTAATACACTTTCAGGGAGACGACAAAAGCAAAGGCTTTGTTGGGCCCAGTTCGGATCAACAAGGAGGAACTGGCTGAAGATGTGAAGGCTGAAATCAGCCTTGGCTTCAGTAATGATGTAATACAGGATCCTGAAAGGAGCAATTGAGGCAAATAAGTGAATTTCAGCCCTGGACTTCAGCAAAGCAGGCCTATTCAGGGCCTTGCTTTGAAGAATCCTATGAGATACAGCCCTGGGGTTAAAAGGGAACAAGTAGATCTGGATGATTTTCAAAGATCACCTGTTCTGAGGTAAAGAACAGTCCATTCCAGAGGAGGTCTGATGACAAGAGATAAGAGAGCTTGAATGGTTCAGCTTGAACCAGAGAAGGCTTTCTGAAATCTCATCCATGTGTATAAATACCTGATTGTGGGAGCAAAGAAATGGAAGCGAGATTCTTCTCTGAACCAATGACAGGGGAAGAAGCAGTGAGCACAAACTGAGACATAGGAAATGCAATTTAAAAATAAGAAAGAAATTTATTCCTGAGAACGTGGTCAAACACTGCCACAGGCACTGCCCACAGAAGGTGTGGGGTCTCCATCCATGCAGCTATCTAAAGCCTGACTTGACACACCATGAAAGCAACCTGACCTAGCCAATCACTTCACCGTCCAACTACTTTAACACATACATGACTATTTCTTCTACTGTAGGCTACAGCTGAAAATGAATGAACTAAACTTTCTGTGTATACTGGTTTAACACAGTCTGCTCCCACAAGCTGTCCCCCACCACACACACAGACAGCACAGAAAGTAACACAGAAAAACCCCTAAGTTGAACCAAGGAGTTTAGTAATATCATATCGCGTACAAATACCTTAGTTTGTTTCACAGAAAGGCACAGCAGAGGCATCAGCAGAAGCCAGCAATAAAACAATTCCCCAGCCTGCAGCCAGCTCAGCTGGACAACCCCCCCAATACCACAAACAGGAGCTGGAAACAGGCAGCCTCTTCTGTTACAACATAAACTTCAAGCACTGTGATGGTTTGAAACTGTCTTTTTAATTTTTCCTTGCAAAGTTCAAAACAGAGAAAGTGAAAGAATGTAAATAAGTCACTATTGGGTGTAAGAAAGCAAAATAACGATTGTTCTAAACACTTCCATTGGATAGATAGAAATGTTTAAGAACTATTACCCAAAACAAAGTAGGCACTCTGCACATTCTGCGTTCGGCAGTGGGGGCAGTTGCTGGGCTGTCTGGCTGCTGTTTCTTCTTCTCTTCTAGCTGAAGATAACACGTACTGACCTTGGCAGCTAAGTTAACAACTTTCTGCTTAACTAACTCTGCTTCTCTGTCCAGGGGGGTCTGGGGGGGAAGCTCCTGGGAGAGGGAGGCCCCTTTTGGAGGGTCCCCTTGGGGGGAAGCAAAGGGAGATCGATTGTGCTTTTTCTGTTGATTGTATATATTTATGAATGCTGTGAATTTTGTATATTTGTACATATTCATTGCATTTCATTGTAGATTTTAGACTCTGCTTGTAAATACAGCTTTTCATTTGCTTCCAGACTGGGCTAGCCTGGTTATTGTTGGTGGGGGGGGAATTTCAGCTCACACCGACACACTTTTTATTTTTGGCGCCCAACGTGGGGCTCGATTGCTTGTTTGATTTATTTCTGCTCAGATTAGGAAGCAAAATGAAGCTGTTTTGGATTTTGAGTAATTTTATTTCCTCTGTTATCAGTGTGATTGTCTACAGATGGGCTGTTTCCTGCATGATAGACAAGATTGTAAGATATGTGGCATATAAGTCGTTTCTTTGGGTTAAGAACAAGTTACTGAATGTTGGTGAATTCTGTTGTGGTCTTATTGGGCTAAGAAGCTATGGTAACTCAACTATGGATCTGCTAGCAGACACATATGAGTTTGTTACTCCTCTTACAACTACAGAGGGTCTTTGGAACCAGTGGTACCCTAGATATCTTGTGCTTGCCTTAATTTTGTTGCTTCTTGGAATAATCATATGGCTACTGATAGCACTGTATCAAGAAAGACATAAGGCTACTTGCTCTTCCAACTCTGCTGTGAATGTGAAAACCAAGCCAGTAAATTTGGTGGCCACTGTAACCAGAAAGCGTAAAGGAGCTGCAGGAGGAGATGCAGATGCTGCAGGAGATGGTGCAGATGGAGATGAGTGTCCTTCTACTCAGGGTCCCTCTCTTAAGAAAGATCCTTCTGATGAGGAAGAGAGGGTTAGCCTTAAAACTCTGGTAGACCTCTTGAGACCCCACATGGATGATGGAAATGTAGGTCAGGATGTAGACCCTGGTAGATTAGCAACTGCTGGTAGTGCCTCTGAACTCAAAGAAATTCAACGGAGGATTAAAATAGGATTATGGGGACAGCGACCTCAGGATGATGATGATGATGATGACGATGAGGATGACATACAGTCAGCTAATGCACCCAGACAGGAAATTAGACATGTGAGGAAGGATTACATCAGAGGAGATAATGAGCCAGTCCTGTCTTGGCTAGCCAGGTGTTTTGATATGGGAGCCCCAGCATTGGTGGTAGGTGACAAGTCAGCCTCTCAGTTGGGGATGCTCTCAAAGGATACAGGCATAGACAGGCATCTAGGCAAGTGCATTGGTAAAGTTTCTCTGTGGGCACGCCTCCTACTGGCAGTCTCGCTGAGGTACCCCAGCAGAGATGATTTACCATGGAACCCTAAGCCTTGGACCACAATAGCTGAGGGAATCAAGCGTCTGAGAGAGTTTGCTGTGAGAGAAGTAATGTATGGAGATCATAAGACTCTGAATCCTGATGAAATTCCTGTTGGAACAGGCCTTGCCAAAAAGCTCATTAAGCTTGCTCCTCCTAATTATGCTACTATTCTGGCAAGCAGGATTGTGGCAAGAAATTATGGTGGAGCACCTCCTACTGTTGGCCATTTCACTGACCAAATGAGGCAGTTGGAGGATAGTCTTGCACGTACTTCTTTGGTTTCAGCCATTGAAACTCTGTCTGGAAAGATGGAGAATTGCATGAAAGAGCTGAAGGAGGAACTTAAAACCTCCATATCCAACTTGATGAAGGGGGATGATTCTAATTCCTCTTCCTCCAGATGGATACAAGTTTCAGCTGTTAGGAACAGACGTGCTCCAAGAAGGCCATTCCAGAATAGGTCAAACCAAAACAGACAGCAGAGGCAATCACGTGGCAGTATCTGGATAACTCTGAGTGATCAGTTTGGTGAGAACATGAACAGATGGGATGGTGTGTCAGTGTGAGCTGAAATTCAACCCCCCACCAACAATAACCAGGCTAGCTCAGTCTGGAAGCAAATGAAAAGCTGTATTTACAAGCAGAGTCTAAAAATCTACAATGAAATGCAATGAATATGTACAAATATACAAAATTCACAACATTCACAAATATATACAATCAACAGAAAAAGCACAACCGATCTCCCTTTGCTTCCCCCCAAGGGGACCCTCCCAAAGGGGCCTCTCTCTCCCAGGAGCTTCCCCCCAGACCCCCCTGGACAGAGAAGCAGAGTTAGTTAAGCAGAAAGCTGTTAACTTAGCTGCCAAGGTCAGTGTGTTATCTTCAGCCAGAAGAGAAGAAGAAACAGCAGCCAGACAGCCCAGCAACTGCCCCCACTGCCGAACGCAGAATGTGCCGAATGCCTACTTTGTTTTGGGTAATAGTTCTTAAACATTTCTATCTATCCAATGGAAGTGTTTAGAACAATCGTTATTTTGCTTTCTTACACCCAATAGTGACTTATTTACATTCTTTCACTTTCTCTGTTTTGAACTTTGCAAGGAAAAATTAAAAAGACAGTTTCAAACCACCACAGTCCACCCCTTCTAAACAATTCCATTGGCTGCTACTATCATTTATCTAATCTAAAATAATATCTACAACAATAGGTGAATAAAGACCATAGTCCATTCCGGCTATTTCAGATGTAGATGATTCAAAAGAGTCAAATCACAGGAAAAAACAGCAAACAGCTTGTTTCCTCGCAGATGGAGCAAAGAAAGGAACAGGGACTCTCAGGTGACTCAGGGCTCTCAGGGTTCGTGCACCGTAGATCTCATGAACTCTCATCTTGGGCGCGATGCTGTATCTGCGCAACACTCTGAATTTAACCTCTCTCAGCCAAAGTTAGATTTCTTTGTGGAATACACTGAATTTCACCATTTTCTTGCATCACCCAATAGGTGTGACCAGGACCTTCAGCAGAAACCACCCCTCGGACAGGTTTGGCCTCTCCTGAAGGAGAAAATACCCAAACAGTTTTGCCTAACAGATTCTTTTCTCTGATAACAGGAACTCTATCACCTTCTTCCTTTTGCAACAAATCTGATTGGGCAGGTCTAGCTCGATTCACTGAACCTCTACTATTCACCAACCAGGTTGCTTGTGCTAAGTGTTTCTCCCAGTTTTTCAAAGATCCACCCCCCATGGCTTTGAGAGTGGTTTTCAGCAAACCATTGTAGCGTTCGATCTTCCCTGCAGCTGGTGCATAGTAGGGAATGTGGAATATCCACTCGATGCCGTGCTCTTTGGCCCAGTTTTTTACAAGATTGTTCTTGAAGTGAGTTCCGTTGTCCGACTCAATCCTCTCTGGAGTTCCGTGTCTCCACAGGATTTGTCTTTCCAGACCAAGAATGGTGTTACGTGCAGTTGCATGAGGAACTGGATAAGTTTCCAGCCATCCAGTGCTTGCCTCTACCATAGTCAGCACATACTGCTTACCAGATGGAGAACGAGGTAGAGTGATGTAGTCAATCTGCCAGGCTTCACCATACTTGTACTTGGACCATCGGTCACCGTACCACAAGGGCTTGATCCGCTTTGCCTGCTTAATAGCAGCACAAATGTCACAGTCATGGATGACTTGTGTGATAGCATCCATGGAAATGTCAATGGATCTGTCACGAGCCCATCGGTAGGTTGCATCTCTGCCTTGATGTCCTGACGAGTCATGGGCCCACCGAGCTAAGAACAGCTCACCTCGGTGTTTCCAGTCAAGATCAGGATCAGGACCAGAGTTTGTGTCCACCTGGGAAACTCTTGCAGCTAGATCTGCCTGATGCTTGTGTTGTTGTTCTTCAGTAGCTTTGCTCTTAGGAATGTGAGCATCGATGTGTCTCACTTTCACTGGGATTCTCTCAATGCGAGCAGCAATGTCTTGCCACAGATCTGCAGCCCAGATTGGCTTTCCTTTCCTCTGCCAGCCCTTCTTTTTCCAGTTTTTCAGCCAACCCCACAAGGCATTGGCTACCATCCACGAGTCGGTGTAGAGATAAAGCTTTGGCCATCTCTCACGTTCAGCTATGTTAAGAGCTAGCTGGACAGCTTTTACCTCTGCGAATTGACTGGATTCTCCTTCTCCATCTCTCGCTTCTGCAACTCTGCGCGTTGGGCTCCACACTGCAGATTTCCATCTCCGCTTGTTCCCAACAAGATGACAGGAACCGTCTGTGAACAAAGCATATCTCTTTTCATCATCAGACAGATCACTGTAAGGAGGAGCTTCCTCAGCACGAGTTACTCTCTCCTCTGGAGGTTTAGCACAGCTTGTGCCTTCTGGCCAGTTTGTGATCACCTCCACCAAACCAGGCCTTTCGAGATTTCCCATTCGAGCTCGCTGTGTTATCAGAGCCATCCACTTAGACCAGGTAGCATCTGTTGCATGATGTGGTGAAGAACCTTTGCCTTTGAACATCCAATTCAGAACTGGCAATCTAGGAGCTAGAAGAAGTTGTGACTCAGTTCCAATCACTTCAGAAGCAGCTTTCACTCCTTCATAAGCAGCTAAAATCTCTTTCTCTGTTGGAGTGTAGTTTGCCTCTGAGCCTCTGTAGCCACGACCCCAGAAACCAAGAGGACGTCCTCGTGTCTCCCCTGGAGCTTTTTGCCATAAGCACCAGGTTGGACCATTGTCACTCGCAGCCGTGTACAGAATGTTCTTAATGTCTGGACCAGTTCGGACAGGTCCCAGACCCATCGCTTGGACTACCTCTCGCTTGATCTGGTCAAAGGCTGCTTGTTGCTCAGGACCCCATTGGAAACTGTTTCTCTTTCGAGTCACATCATAGAGAGGTTTCACAATCTGACTGTATCCAGGAATGTGCAGTCTCCAAAATCCCACTGTGCCTAAGAAACGCAGAGTTTCTTTCTTGTTGATGGGATTTGCCATGGTGGAGACTCTGTTTATCACATCCATTGGGATGTGACGGCGACCGTCTTGCCACCGCACTCCCAGAAACTGGATTTCTCTGGCAGGTCCTTTCACCTTGTCTCGCTTGATAGCAAAACCAGCTTGCAAGAGAATGTCAATGATTTTGTTACCTCTCTCGAAGACTTCTTCAGCAGTCTCACCCCAGACGATGATGTCATCGATGAACTGAATGTGTTCTGGAGCTCCACCTTTCTCCAAAGCATCATGGATCACTGCATGGCAGATGGTTGAACTGTGAATCCACCCCTGGGGCAAACGATTGAATGTGTACTGAATGCCTCTCCAGGTGAAAGCAAACTGAGGCCTGCATTCCTCCGCTATGGGAATAGAGAAGAAAGCATTAGCAATGTCTATGGTAGCATACCATTTGGCCTGCTTGGATTCCAGCTCATATTGGAGTTCCATCATGTCTGGTACAGCTGCACTCATGGGTGGAGTTACTTCATTCAAGGCACGGAAATCAACTGTCAGACGCCACTCTCCACTCTGCTTTCTCACAGGCCAGATTGGACTGTTGAAAGGTGAATGAGTTTTGCTGATGACCTTCTGACTCTCCAACTGACGAATCAAGTTTTGAATGGGCACCAAAGAGTCACGGTTGGTTCTGTATTGTCTGTGATGCACAGTTTGAGAAGCAACCGGCAGCTTTACATCCTCTATCTCATGTTGTCCCACAACTGCAGATTCATCTGAAAGCTCAGGTCTGATAGACAACTTCAATTTTCCTCCATCAATTTCTACAGTTGCTATTCCAAAAGCCCATTTGTAACCCTTAGGGTCTTTAAAACGCCCTTCTCTCAGAAAGTCAATTCCCAAAATACAAGGTGCATTAGGACCTGTTACAATAGTATGTTTCTTCCACTGCTTCCCAGTTAAACTTACATCAACCTCTATCTTAAACAACTCTTGAGATCCACCAGTGACTCCCTGAATAGTTATAGATTCTCCCCCTTGATAATTTGATGGCATTATGGTGCACTGAGCTCCTGTGTCAACCAAGGCCCTGTACTTCTGAAATTTTGAAGTGCCAGGCCACTGGATGTACACATCCCAATAGATTCTGTTATCTCCATTATCCCTTACCTCCCCCTGGCGGAAGGCAGGGCACCCCTAATGGTGGGGATTACCTCCACATGTACAGCCGGCACAATGTCCAGCACCAGAATTAGGATCACTGTTGGAGCTATCAGAGTTGTTCTGGGAAACTGAGGAAGCGACAGCTACCCTCCTGGTATTGCTACCTCGGGATCTGCCTCTCTGCAGCTCCCGTAACCTCTTGAAAAGATCAGAAGTTGGTTGACCATCCCATCTGTTCATGTTCTCACCAAACTGATCACGCAGAGTTATCCAGATACTGCCACGTGATTGCTTCTGCTCTCTCTTTTGGTTTGACCTATTCTGGAATGGCCTTCTTGGAGCACGTCTGTTCCTAACAGCTGAAACTTGTATCCATCTGGAGGAAGAGGAATTAGAATCATCCCCCTTCATCAAGTTGGATATGGAGGTTTTAAGTTCCTCCTTCAGCTCTTTCATGCAATTCTTCATTTCTCCAGATAAAGTTTCAATGGCTGAAACCAAAGAAGTACGTGCAAGACTATCCTCCAACTGCCTCATTTGGTCAGTGAAATGGCCAACAGTAGGAGGTGCTCCACCATAATTTCTTGCCACAATCCTGCTTGCCAGAATAGTGGCATAATTAGGAGGAGCAAGCTTAATGAGCTTTTTGGCAAGGCCTGTTCCAACAGGAATTTCATCAGGATTCAGAGTCTTATGATCTCCATACATTACTTCTCTCACAGCAAATTCTCTCAGACGCTTGATTCCCTCAGCTATTGTGGTCCAAGGCTTAGGGTTCCATGGTAAATCATCTCTGCTGGGGTACCTCAGCGAGACTGCCAGTAGGAGGCGTGCCCACAGAGAAACTTTACCAATGCACTTGCCTAGGTGCCTGTCTATGCCTGTATCCTTTGAGAGCATCCCCAACTGAGAGGCCGACTTGTCGCCTACCACCAATGCTGGGGCTCCCATATCAAAACACCTGGCTAGCCAAGACAGGACTGGCTCATTATCTCCTCTGATGTAATCCTTCCTCACATGTCTAATTTCCTGTCTGGGTGCATTAGCTGACTGTATGT